>NC_079457.1:6024887-6057387 GCF_903798145.1 Danio aesculapii
TGGGAGCAGAGTAGGGCCTTCTGATCAGTGGGAGCAGAGTAGGGCCTTTTGGCCAATCAGAGCAGATTTGGGACATCTGACACTTAGAAGGAGAATAGAAAAATCTGACCAATGGGAGCAGAAAAGGTCATTTTGACCAATGGGAGCAGAATAGGGCCATCTGACCAATGGGAGCAGAGTAGGGCCATCTGACCAATTGGAGAAATTTGGGCCATCTGACCTATGGGAGCAGAGTAGGGTCATCTGACCAATAGGAGCAGAGTAGGGCTATCAAAACAAATGGGAGCAGAGTAGGGCCTTCTGATCAGAGGGAGCAGAGTAGGGCCTTCTGGCCAATCAGAGCAGATTAGGGACATCTGACACTTAGGAGGAGAGTAGAAAAATCTGACCAATAGGAGCAGAAAAGTTCATTTTGACCAATGGGAGCAGAATAGGGCCATCTGACCAATGGGAGCAGAGTAGGGCCATCAAAACAAATGGGAGCAGAGTAGGGCCTTCTGAGCAGTGGGAGCAGAGTAGGGCCTTCTGAGCAGTGGGAGCAGAGTAGGGCCTTCTGTCCAATCAGAGCACTCTACACCTTCATAATGCATTATTATTACAATTACGACTATTCATTAGTACTCAAAAGTGCAACCAAACTACAGGCGGACAACATCAAGAAGAGAGCACTTATTATTTGATGTTAAAATGATCTATTATTTAAAATTTACTGTATTTATTTACAGAAACTGTCCAATTGTCTCACTGGTGTTTTTCAGTTTATTTATTTATGCTTTCAAATTGCATTAGGGGATCTTGATCTCTGCTTTGTCCATTTTTATGATGAGCATTTATCTCGTATTATAATGATCCAATTGGTATTTCAAATACTACTTTGCATGCAGTGTGTATAGTAAATCATCTGACCAATCAGAGCAGAGTAGGGCCATCTGACCAATGGGAGAAGAGTGGCGTCTTCTCACCAGTGGTAGCAGAGTAGGACCTTCTAACCAACCAGAGCAGGGTAGGGACATCTGAAACGTAGGAGAGTAGGAGAATCTGACCAATCAGAGAAGAGAATTTCCTGGGGAGCAGTGGGAGCAGAGTAGGGCCATCTGACCTATGGGAGCAGAGTAGGGCCATCTAAACAAATGGGAGCAGAGTAGGCCCTTCTGACAAGTGGGAGCAGTGTAGGGCCTTCTGGCCAATCAGAGCAGAGCAGGGACATCTGACCAATGAGAGCAGACTGGGTACATCTGACCAATCTGGGCAGAGTAGAAGCATCTGAACAAATGGGAGTGGTGTCTTTTGACGAGTGGGAGCAGAGTAAGGCCCTCTGGCCAATAAGAGCAGACTAGGGACATCTGACACTTAGGAGGAGAGTAGGAGAATCTGACCAGTCGGAGCAGAGAATTTCCTTCTGACCAATGGGAGCAGAGAAGGTCCTTTTGACCAATGGGAGCAGAGTAGGGCCATCTGACCAATGGGAGCAGAGTAGGGCCATCTGACAAATGGGAGCAGACTGGGTACATCTGACCAATCTGGGCAGAGTAGAAGCATCTGAACAAATGGGAGTGGTGTTTTTTGACGAGTGGGAGCAGAGTAAGGCCCTCTGGCCAATAAGAGCAGAGTAGGGACATCTGACACTTAGGAGGAGAGTAGGAGAATCTAACCAATCGGAGCAGAGAATTTCCTTCTGACCAATGGGAGCAGAGTAGGGACATCTGAACACATGAGAGCAGAGGAGGGCCTTCTGACCAATGGGGGCAGAGCAGAGTAGGGCCATCTGACCAATCGGAGCGTGGTATGGCAATCTGGCCAATCAGAGTGGATCAGGCCCATCCAACCAATCAGAGTAGAGCAGGCTTTCAGAAAGGTGGGATTTTAGAGAGACCAGGTCCTTGAATTTACTGTTTTAGACAGTGAGAGAAAAGAGCTGATGATGTAATGTGTATTATGAGAAAATTTGTGGTTTTGGGGTCAGTGTGTCTTTTGGTCGTTGGATTTTCATTTTTTTTATTTTCGTTTTAAAATTCGAAAACAAATATTGAAGTACGAGACGTTTTTCTTTTTCATGATGAAAAACAGAAAAGCAAAATTCAAAGATGATTTGTTTTTCATTCTTTATTTTCAACAACAAAAAATAAAATCACCAGAAAACAAAAACAAATAAAAGCTTGTTTTTTATATTCCGACACACACAGGCTAGCCTACTAGAGACTATTGTTATTAATTTAGAATATTAACTGTATAATAACAATAATGCTGTTATTTATATATATATATATATATATATATATATATATATATATATATATATATATATATATATATATATATATATATATATATATACATATAAATATATATATACATACATACATACATACATACATACATACATACATACATACATACATACATACATACATACATACATACATACATATATAATTTAAATTTTTTGGAGGGGGAGCTGTGCCCCAGTAGAGCTTTACGTCTAGCAACGCTCCTGATTGCATCACCATGAATGAATCAGCCTATCTGGTCTCGGAATATAAAAAAACAAGGCTTTATTTATTTATTTTTTTGCTGGTGATTTTATTTTTTGTTATTCAAAATAATAAATAATGAAAGTCAAATCATTTTTAAATTTTGCTTCTCCGTTTTTCATCATGAAAAACAAAAAACGCTTCTTATTTCATTATTCGTTTTTGAATTTTAAAACAAACATAAAAAAAAACGGTTTGTTTTTCGTTTTTCAATATCCGTTTCTAAAATGAAAATGCAATGACCAAAAGATACACTGACCTTTTGACTGTAGATGGTTGCAAAACTATTGTAGGGGATGTTCAAAACAGAAAACTTTAAAATAGCATAATACGTGCAGTTTATATATTCTATTAATAAATTTCCTCATATAACCCAGTACGAACAGTGCTTTTCTGCTGCTTCCACACCATTAAACCCTGAGTCAGAGTTTGTTCGCCATCATTTTCCAGACCTCATTTACTAACACCACCACATGCCAAACATCACAGAACCTGCACTTACTCAAGTGCTTCTCGTGTTTCCGAAACCAATAATCAGGACAAGATGAGAAAACTATTTTGAGAAATCTGTCTTTTCTTAAAATGAACCATTTTATTCAATCCACATGCTCTCAGTCTGAATGCTGTTATCTTACTGTAGGAGTTTACGGGAAATCTCGTTGCTTCACTTTATGTGGGTGTAAGTACAGCAGTGAGAGTTTCAAAACGAGTCCATTATAGTGGAATGATGGTATAAAAAAGGAAGGGACAGTAAAACAATAAGACACTAACCATTAGTGCACACTAATGATTATAAAGTGTTTATGAAAACACAAGTAGCTGTTAGAAACAGCTCATTAATGAAATAACACTAATGCAAAAGAAAACATGTATCATAATCACCATTTATGCAGTTTTGACATCAAAACATAAACATACACAAGAAATATATTTGACAAGACTGCTTACTTGCTTTGTAAATCCTACAAATTTAGCATCCTAATTTTCCTTTAAAGTCTCTCAAAGTTCATTTGCATCAAAGGTCAAAAACTACTTTGATTTTCTAATATATTTCATATTACCTCCTATATCAGAACATTAAAATGTTGTAGATCATTCTTTCTAAACCCAGATGATTGGCTCCGCCCGTTTGTTTAGAAAACCCTACTGTAATTGGTCAGATTACCCTAATGATACTGATCAGATGAGCCCTGCTCGGGGGGCGTGGAGTTAGGACTGTTCTAAGTGCCTATTTCATCCATGACCAAAACCTCCTAGCCCCTTCGTATTCACTTCCGTCCGTGAAACACCCACACCAACATACCCATCCTCCCACACAATAACCCCCAACAAATCCCCCCTAATGAACCCCGCACGCTCCCCCTCCCAGGCTCTTCACTTTCATCCTGAAACCACCACCCCCCCAGTCTCTTAATTAAGTCCACGACAGCCCCCCCACTCTTCCCTTTAGTCCACGACACTAGTCAGATGGCCCAGTCTATCGTTATTTGTTGGACTTACTCTGCTCTGATTGGGCAGAAGACACTATCCTGCTCTAACTGGTCAGATGGCCCAGCCTGATGTAACTGGTCACTTATCTACAGTATGTTGCCCATCATTAACTCCAAAGGCTTCCTTACTCATCAATGACACCTGATTTTACCATATCGATTTGAGTTTGTTGCTGATATACTTAAGAAACTAGTAGATCAACCCAAACCTCCGTCCCAAGCACAGTGTACTGTAATTGAAAAAGCTGCGAGTGGAATGTCTGAATGTCTGAAAAAACACTATCATCAATGCTATGATCACTAGCTGTAGATGCCTTCAAGCTCCGCTAGAGGACTCTCTCTCCTGGACTCCATTTCCCACAACCTATTGCACGGATTACCACTTCACCTGTGTCCAATTACCTGGACTTTGTAAGCTATTTAAGTTTTTCTGGTGTTTGACCATATATGTTATAACTACGCTTAACTAAACTGCATGTGGTCCCTCAACTCTGTTGTCATGTCCTGTACTCTACAAAGGCTTACAGGCAGTGCGTTCCAAATGGAATGTATCACACTTCAAAGGGAACTTCTGTATGAAAACAATCCCGACCAGCATATTAAAGTGTTGTTCCAAACTTAAGTGCTCAAAACTAAGACTTCAAACAGCCCTTCAGAATGAAGGATTGTGAAAGGTCCAACTGATTAACACATTGGGCCCCCATGATACCCATGAAGGTTGTTCCATTCAGAAGGGATCGTCTCTATGCCCTAATTGCTACAAAACTGTCACTTTGTACGGTAAACCCTTAAAAGCAATAAGGGCATAGGGATGAACCCTTCTGAATAGAATGTGCTTTGTGTGTGAAAGTGTGTACTGCTTAAATCAGGGGTGCCCAAACTCGATCCTTGAGGGCCGGTATCCTCAATCAGTTCCAACCCCAATCAGACACATATGGTCTAGTTAATCAAGCTCTTATCAGGCTTTCTAGAAACATCCTTGCAGGTGTGTTTAGACAAGTTGGAGCTAAAATCGGCACGACACCGAGTTTGGACATCCCTGGCTTAAATAGTCCAGGTAATAGAAAATAGGTGAAGCAATAATCAATGCATTGGGTTGTGGCAAATGGAGTCCAGGTGAATAGCAGAGGTAAAAGATGAAGTGCCCTCTAGTTTAGATTGTGGGCACTCCAGCTAGTGATCATGACAATCAGTAAAAGAGAATCATAAAGAAAGAGAGGGTCACCTGAGGAATATTCCTTTGATGTTGGGTGTGTTGAGGAAGGCTGTTTCTGAAATTGAGTTGATTCTGTTGTTCTGCAGGTGAAGGAACTCAAGAGACTCGGGTAGGTCAGGAGGAATGTGAGACAGCATGTTACCAGAGAGATCCAGTGTCTGAAACACACATCAAGTTCAAGAATTCTCTTTCTATCAAGTAACCACCATCTTTATGAGTCTAACGCAAGTATTTTAAATGATGTGGGGACCCCAGTAATACTAGCAATGTTTTAGGGTATAGCTAATGGGGATCCAAATGAAATAAATAATCTTTGTGAGTCTTTCCAGTAATTTTAAGTTTTTGACAACTGATTCAGGTAAAATTGCTGAATCTCTCACCTTGAGGGCATTCATTTCTAGCCACGCTCCCTGGTAGATGGAGCTGAGCTTGAGCTGATTGTTGGTCAGGTAGAGCTCTCTCAGCGAGGTCATTCCCAGCAGAGCCCCTTCTGGGATCTCCGTTATCTGGTTGTCCTTTACTTTCAGGATCTGCAGACTCTTGGGAAGGCCCAGTGGCAGTGCCTGCATCTTGTTTCCCGAAAGATCCAGGTTCTCCAAGATCCTGAGTTTCCTGAAGGCCTCTCGGTGGAGCTTGGCACTGGTGAGGCGGTTGTAACTGAGGTTGAGCTCTGTTAGGGTGTAAAGTGTGATCAGATCATTGCGTCCAATCTCACTGATGAGGTTATGGAGCAGCATGAGTGTTTTTGCACGACGAGGAAGGCCGCGGGGAACTCGCTCGAGAAGGTTGTTGTACATGTGGACGGTGTGGAGGCGTTTCAGACCCTGGAAGGCGGCTGGATGGATGGAGCGGGAACGGAGGCGGTTGTTGTGGAGGAGTAAGTACTCCAGGTTTCGGATGGGTGACAAAGCATTTACTGTGATGCTCTGGATAGAATTCTTCTCTAGGTGAAGCAGGATAACATTTCGGGGAAGCCCGAGGGGAACTGTAGACAAGTTGTTATTGGACAAATCCAGATATTCCAGACTGTTCAAATGGCTGAAAAAGCATTAACAGTATTTTACCGTAAAACCCCAATTTTTTTATTATTTTATACCAATCCCCTGAAACCTTCATGCATCTTCAGAACACCAACTAAGATATTTTAAATGAAAACCAAGAGCTTGCTCATGCTCCATTGACAACATGGGTCCCAATTTGTTCAAGATTCCAGAAAAGGAACCAGTAACAGTTAATGTCACTTCAGCGGTTAAAATTGAGCACAACGATAGGTCAGTTAGGCCAGGCAGGCAAGTGCTGCCATTATCCACTATACCACTATCTGCTCTAACCTCCGTCATTCTTCTATTAGACCAGGTACATATCTACATGGCGTACAGCTCAGGTATGTATGCCTACACAGCTTGCCACCCTCCCCTACCTCCCTATAATATACACATGCACCTTCTGGCTATCGTCTTCTCTCATTTCAGACTACCAAGTACTCAAGGTCTAGCCTTACAGACCTCATGGCAGAAGGACAGACACAGCAAATTACAGAAAAACCATCCTTGTATCTATCACCAAGTCTTTATAATACAACCCAATTTTAATCCTCATTTCCTGTTTTTCCCCCTAGCTTATGGTTCTTAACTGTAGTCATAAAAAGCTCCATGAACACTTTTATGAACCAAAAAATTGCAAACAATTTTCACCAATATTCACCAATATCTTCTTTCCCACGTCAGGTTAGGGTGTGTATTTACTCTGGGCAGTACCATTAGAGTCAGCAGATTCCACACTCAAACGTCGTATTGCCTGGAAAAACACACACCCTGACCTGACGTGGGTGCACAAGTTAGTTTTTGGAGGTTCATATGATTACAATTGAACCACTGAAGTCACGTGGAAGGTTTTGACAATGTTTTTGGTTCCTTTTCTTGACTTTGAACATCTTTGGATCCATTTCTGTCTACACTACCTGACAAAAGTTTGTCGTCGATCCCAATTGTAAGAGCAACAAAAAATAACTAGACTTCTAGTTTTTTCAAATTTTTCTGATGAATCATCTGTTGAACTGCATAGACCCAAGAGTCTCACAGAAATCAGTCAAGTTTGGTTAAGATAAAATCATAGTTTGGGGTTACATTCAGTATGGGGGCGTGCAAGTGATCTGCAGAGTGGATGGCAACATCAACAGCCTGAGGTCTCAAGACATTTGTGATGCCTATTACATTACAAACCACAGGAGAGGACAAATTCTTCAGCGGGATAGCGCTCCTTCTCATACTTCAGCCTCCACATCAAAGTTCCTGAAAGCAAAGAAAATCAAGGTGCTCCAGGATTGGCCAGTCCAGTCACCAGATATGAACATTATGGAGCATGTCTGAGAGCAGATGAAGGAGGAGGTATTGAAGATGAACAACTGAAAATAATCCAAAGAATCTTGATGAACTCTGGGAGTATTGTCTGGGACAATAATAATTCTGTTTCCACTAAACCAATACTTTATATTCTATACTGGACATTATTTCTGTTAAGTGACAAAACTTTTGTCAAAGCAAAGTCAGACCTCACTGTCCTAATTAAATAATTATGAATCAAGGCATGATTATATTTTATTTTGATCAAATTGGCTTAATCTAGACGTTTTTTTTCCTTTCATATAAGCCATTCTGATACCAAATGATCAACTAGAAGTCAAGATATTATTTGTTGTTCCTAAAACTTGGATAGGCGACAAGACTTTTGTCAGGTAGTGTTTGAAGGATGAGAGAGCTCTCAGATACTATCTAAACTATCTTAATTTGTGTTTTGATGATAAACAAAGGTCTCAGGGGATTGGAACAACATCAGGGTGAATAGTTAATGACAGAATTGTATTTTTCTGTGAACTAAACCTTTGAACACATTTGTAAGTGAAAAAAAAGTGTGTAAATTATGTTTGGTTAATTGAGTTATGCTAACCTGAAGGTCTCGTTGTCCATGCCATCATTACTAAGGAAGTTGTTTTGCAGGTAAAGTTCTCGAAGATGGAACAAATTATCAAATGCACCTGAGGGAATCTTCTCCAGCTTGTTGTTCTGCAAACAGACAAAAGTCATTTGCATTACGCAGTAATTACATTACATCTAATAAAGCATGCCTTTATGGTTTCTTTTTTCTGTTGAACACAAAAGAAGCTATTTTTAAAGAAATCAATAAACCTGTAACCATTGAATTCTATAGTATTAGTATCAGATGATGTTGATGTTTTCAATGTACATCACTTCAACAGCAAACAGCAAAAATAACCCAAGGTAAAAATGAATTTCTCAGGGAAACAGCCTGGTGGCTTATCTCTATAGCAAAGTACTTACAATAACTACATGGTGCGAAAGCATCTACTTGCTTTTATATGAACTCCCGATTTAATGAGCCTGGCTGGTAGTCATACCTTCAGATGTAGGCGGTAGAGGGCAGTGGGCAGATACTTTGGTACATAACGGAGAAAATTACTGGACATAATGAGGATCTCGAGGCTGTCTGATCCATTAAACATGCTCTCTGGCAGGCCGGCATCCGTTAGCTTGTTGTTATGGAGATACACTGACCTGAAGCACAGCACGGAGACCATTAACACTTACTGTAGTCACAAAGCACCACATAAAGCATGTGAAAAAGAGTGCCGTGTACTTACTTCAGCGCAGGCTTCTGGCCAAACGTGTTGGGGAAGATTTTGGTGAGCTGGTTAGCGGCGAAATCTACGCTCACCAAAGACGGAGGGAGGTGTCTGGGAGCTGCGGTGAGCTGAGAACAACATTAAATATTAGTAAGTCAAAAATAATCACATATTGTCGGGGCAATAGCATATGAAGAGTTCAGATGCAAAACCCTCTAAATCCATTAGACCTCTTTTCTTGTAAATGAGCATTTTCAACACAATCTCAAGGCAATTCGTAACTTTTTGATTTAGTGGCTAATTTGTATGAATTCGTACGATCTAATTCGTGCATTTTTGTACGATTTGCTCATCCCCCAATGACGGTTGGGTTTAGGGGTGGGGTTAGGTGCCACGCCTCCTTTTTAAAATCGTACAATTTCGTACGACTGAACTTGTACGAATTCGTACGAATTAGCCACTAAACTGACAAAACGTAAAATACTTACGTTTTCTCGTGAGATCAGTCTGGCATTTTCTATCAGGCTCCTATAATGAGGTTTAGATGTTTAATTTCATATGTAATGATAAGGTTATTAGCTAGTAAATAAAATAACCTTTTTTTAAAAATGTCACTTTACACAATTCTTTGGTTTTTAACAAGGTAGATTTTCATTTGCGTCAAAACCAGCTAAATCCACTTGTGCTTTTTTTTACAAAAACCTCTAAATCAGCCTATCAGGACAAGACAGTGTAATTAGGTAAAAAAATCACTAAAGATACAATTAGAAATTATTTTACCAAACATAAAACACATTACACAAACCACCGAAAATTAAAAATATATAAATCTGTCAAGTAAGTGGCGGTTCATCCCGCTGTGATAAACCAGGGAAAAAGCAGAAGGAAAATGAATGAATGAAATCTGTCAGGTAAGTGCATTTAACAATAACATTAAAACTGACATTAATTAAATCTAAACAAGCGTCGATGCGCAAAAAACGTTATGAATGCATGCTACACTTCTGACTATTCATTGTGTTTTGAACTATGGGACGTTTTCATCTGCCATTCACTGACAGTCGGACAGGCTCATCCAGTTCATCAAACTTCGTCTTTTAAAATCGAAATAAAACAGTCTCCTCATAAAAGCTGGCTTATCTGCACGCTGCTACATTTAAAACATATGATTCAATTCGCGCCTTCTGATTGGTTCTCGGGATATAGCGGCTTTTGCTGTCAAAAGCAAGTGGTATTTAGCGGCTTTTGCCAACAAACTGTTATTTCAGAATGCGCTGATGCTGGGATTCAGATGATTTGAAGCAAATCTATTTGTTGATGGTGTACTATGTGCCTAAAGCATTCACTCAGTGTCATTATCTCATTTTTTGCGGAAGTGGCGCTTAGCGGCTTCTGCATCTGAACTCTTCATATATTCATTCAGTTTTTTTTTTCAGCTTAGTCCCTTATTTATCAGAGATCGCCACTGCGGAGTGAACCGCCATCTATTCCAACATATGTTCTATGCAGCGGAAGGCCTTTCCAGCTGCAACCCAGTATTAAGAAACACCCATACACACTCATTCACACACACACACTCATACACTATGGCCAATTTAGTTTATTTAATTTACCTATAGTGCATGCGTGCATGTAATCGCCACTGTCCGTGTGGTCCTTCTAGTCGAAATGAGGCCAGACGCTGAGTGGAGTGAGGTGCTGGGATTTATGGGGCTGCAGTTATGACTGGGGATGTCAAGCAGGACTAACCAATATGCAGATGACTCTGACAGGATTGATTGCGGTGACTGTGTGCAGGAAGAAGCTCGCCTGGCTATTTTTTTATATTATTTTTTATCAATTTAATCAAAATATTTTTGTACATTTCCCCTCAAATCTCAATGATAAAAATCCTAACACACAGTGAGATAGATTGCTTAACCTGTAAATATAGATTTCCTCAAGTACACTCACTCTAACCCCACCAATGCACCACAAAGAAAATTCAGACCTTTCCGTTTCAATCTTCAGTGCTTTTTCTTTATCATGTGGGACTCCATACCACGTTTCAGCAACATATTCAAGGAGAAAAATGTTATCCTTGGCGAAAAGGTTATATTTATGGTATCGCAGCATGTTCAATAGACTAGAGTCAGTAAAATAGCTGAACTTCCGCCACTTTTTCTTTCGACTTACTTTTCTGTGCCTTGCTCAAGGCCTCTGGGGTTTATCTGAGATTAGAAAGGCCATCCAGAGATCTTTCTGAGGGCAAAAGTGTGAAGTGAACAGAATGAAAAGAGATGATATGAGCAGAGAGGTGACAAAATATTGACTCCACACACTTTGATGATTTCCACACTGCAAGGTCACACTGTTATCGGTGTTTTCCCTCATTTGAGGCCATTAAACGGTCAGCAATTGAGCTTTAAGCATGCGTTTCATTTATATTCGACTTCTGTAGTATTGAAGCAAAAACTACTTCTACAGTTGTTGCTTTTTTCATTTTATCCATGGCCTAGAAACAGAGGGGTTGAACGGAAGGCTGGCAAAAATGTCTACTTTAATGTTTTATGTACTGGAATAAAATGAGTGAATATGTGATAATGTTATTTAGGGCTCTATTTTAACAATCTAAGTACAAAGTCCAAAGCGCATGGCGCAAACGCATTAAGAGTATGTCCGAATCCCCTTTTGCTATATTACCGACGGACAAATATGCTCTGCGCTGTGGCGCATGGTCTAACAGGGTTGAGCTTATCCTCTTAATGAGTTCTGGGTGTGTTTTGAGAATAAACCAATCAGAGTCTCATCTCTCATTCCCTTTAAGAGAGCTCTTTAAGGAGAGCAACACCGTGTAAGTACATTTAGACTTGTTTTCAGTTGCTGTGTTTGGTTAGAGAACACTTAGACTTGTTTTCAGCTGGTTAATGCTTTGCTTCTTAGACTTTACACACCTGAAACTTGTCTATAGCGCTTATTCACTGCTGCTCTTATAGTTGTGTAAATTGCTTCCTTGTCCTCATTTGTAAGTCGCTTTGGATAAAAGCGTCTGCTAAATGACTAAATGTAAATGTAAGAGTCAGTTGCATCTCTCCATGGCGCATTTGCTATTTACATGGCGGACTTTGTAAGTGTAAAAACTGAACACTTCACTAGCGAGAAAACATCTGCAGCGTGAGGATAAAGAACAAGCCTTTTGAGAAATGTGCTGAAAAAACCTAATCTTTTTTAAAATATACAGAAAAATAATAATTCAGGTGGATAATGACAAAAAAGTATATATAAATATATTTTTTAATTATAAATATAAATATATAAAAATAAGAACAAAAAATAAATTAAAACAAAACAAACAAAAAAACAAAAACATAAATGCTATTTTATTCATTCATTTATTCATTTTCTTTTCGCCTTAGTCCGTTTATTAATCAGGGCTCGCCACAGTGGAATGAACCGCCAACTTATCCATCATCCTGCATTTCGTTGCCTTGTACTTGTACATGTGTGATGACAATAAATTGAATCTAATCTAATCATAACTTCAACGCAGCGGATGCCCTTCCAGCCGCAACCCATGACTGGGAAACATCCATACACATACACTACAGACAATCTAGCTTATTCCCCTTTAGCACATGTCTTTGGACTGTGAAGGAAGCCAGAGCACGTGGAGGAAACCCACGCCAACATGTGGAGAACATACAAACTCCACACAGAAACACCAACTGACCCAGCCGAGGCTCAAACTAGCAACCTTCTTGCTGTGAGGTGAATATTCTACCCACTGCGCCACCGTGACGCCCTAAATGCTACTTTAAAATACTGATAATTATTGTGTAATCGCACTAAATAATATTAAAATAATGCTACTGCTTCGAAACAAAAACACATGTACCTGCAACCTCCAACAAACCCAAAAGCAATGATTAACTGCTCTTCACAATCACTCAAACTAATGACTCGGGCCTGTAAAAAGCTTGTTATGATGTTAGCATGTTTTCTGTGTGTGTGTGGCGTTTGTTTCGGCTTTCAGTGCTGGGTCTTTGTATTTTCTAGCGGGCGCTGGGCGAGAGTACACAGGCCAGAGTCGAGGATAAAATCTCCGTCAGATCTCTTTCTCTTTCTCTCGCTGTTATCCTTTCTAAGTCCATCAGCTACAAATCTGTACAGCCCTCTGGAGCTACACACACACACACGCACGCACGCACGCACACACACACACACACACACACACACACACACACACACACACACAGCTGAGTGATTAACTGAGAAAACTGGCACAGCACATCCAGAGTCCAGTGTGTGTGTGTGTGTGTGTGAGAGAGAGAGAGAGAGAGAAAGTGTGTGTGTGCGCATGAGTGTGTGTGTATGTGTGTGCATGCGTGTGTGTGTGTGTGTGTGTGTGTGTGTGTGCGTGCGTGCATGTTTGTGTGTGTATGTGCATGTGTGTGTGTGTTTGAGTAGATGCATGCATGTGTATGTGCATTTGTGCATGCATGCCTGTGTGTAATTGCTTGTGTGAGTGTGTTTGTGTGTGTGTTCGTGTGTGCATGTGCATATGCATGTGTGTGTATGTGCGTGTATGTGTGCATGTATGTGTGTGTGCATGTGGGTGTATGTGAATGTGTGTGTGCATGCATGTGTGTGTGTTTTTGCGTGCGTGTTTGTGTTTCTGCATGCATGAGAATGCATGCATACATGTGTGTGTGTTTGAATGTCTGTGAGCATGCATGTGTGTGTGTCTTTGAGTGTGTTTGTGCGTGCATCTGTGTGTCTGTGCATGTCTGTATATGTGCATATGTGTGTATGTGTGTGTGCATGTCTGTTTGTGTATGTACATGTGTGTGTGTGTGTGTGTGCATGTCAGTGTATGTGCATTTGTGCTTGCATCTCTGTGTGTATTTGCTTGTGTGTATGTATGTGTGTGCATGTATGTGTGTGTATGCATGTGTGTCTGTACATGCATGTGTGTGTATGTGCGTGTGAGTGTGTGCATGTATGTATGTGTGTGCGTGTATGTAAATGTCTGTGTGCATGCATGTGCGTGTATGCGTGTGTTTTCATGTGTGTGTGTGTTTGTGTGTGTCTGTATGTGTATGTGTGTGTGTTTTTAGTGTGTTTGTGCATTCATCTGTGTGTGCATGTGCATGTGTGTATGTGCGTGCATGCGTGTATGTGAATGTCTGTGTGCATGGGTGTTCGTACATGTGTGCATATGTGTGTGTGCGTGCATTTTTATGTGTGAATGTCTGTGTAAATGTGCATGTGTGTGTGTGTGTGTGCATGCATGTGTGTATATGTGCATGAGTGTGTGTGTGTGTGTGTTCTCAGCTGGCATAAGAACAGTCATCAGCACTGGTGGAACAGGGATTGCGCGAACAAATCATTGATGCCAAACTGGCTCCAGATAACACACACACACATACACACACACAAACTGACTGACTCAAGACCAACATAAACATCAGACTTCCCACAGTTAGCATGAAGCAGAGCTGGGAAAAGCAGCTTCAGTCCTGGAAAATACATGTTAGTGAGTCACTCTCAGGGGCCGTGACCCAAAAACCCTGGCCCTAAAACAAAACTCAACTCTTGTCGAAACATGACTAACTCTGCTTCTTACGTCTGTAGATGATTTTGTACAGATTGTGTCCTTGCTAGTTAATCCCACCACAGGCATTTTGCTTAGATGAGGAACAGTTCAAAACCGTTTTTCCTTATAGTTCACTCTAAATAACCCATTAAAACCTGGAAAATGATGGATGCATTACCTTAATAACAATAATAATAATTCCTTAAAATTATATAGCACTTTTCTGGACATTCAAAGTGCTTTACACATTGGGGGGGAATCTCCTCATCCCCACCAGTGTGCAGCATCCACTTGGACGATGCGATGCCAGATCGCACACCACACACCAGCTGATTGGTGGAGAGGAGACAGACTGATGAAGCCAATTATTATATGAGGATGGTTAGGAGGCCATGATGGAGAGAGGCCAATGGGCAAATTTGGGCAGGTATGGTTAAACCCATACCCTTTTTTGAAGGACATCCTGGGATTTTTAACAACATCATCTGATTGATGGCGCTCACTGAGCAATACAGAGTCCCCTTTACTATACTGGGGCGTTAGGACCCACACAGAGTGCAGGTTGAGTGCATACCTGTCAACCCTCCTGTTTTTCCCGGGATTCTCCCGTATTTTAGTTATATCCTACTATCATCCTGTAAAAGTATTTTCCCGTATTTCTCCCGTATTTTCAGTCTTTCTCTGAAGGGTGGCAAATAAACATTAAAGAGCTGAGCCTCCCTATACGCAACCCATACTGCCGAGCCACCAGGGGCCGCCCCTTACTCTTAAATGTGAGTCTGTTCTGTGCTTTTGCTTTGTTAAGGCATGGAAACACTGAAATAAATATAAAGACCACAGGATTCCCTTTCCTTTTCATTACAGGTGCCCTTCATATGCAATCCTTAAAACAGTCATATAGCAGTGCGTGACTGTCAGCTGACGTGCTCTATAGTGATAAAAATACGCTGCTTTCCAAACAGATTCTGTACACGCAATTTGAAGCGGAGCGAAAGTCTGGGTTTTGGGTGCGTGTTTGAACAGACATAAACACATAATTAATAATATTAATATCTAAAGATTTCGATCTTGGTAGGTTTTTTTTCGAAACACAACTAATGTCGTCCTAAATGAGCATAAAAAGTTAGGAAAGCAATCGAATGCTTTCATTATAACGTTAGATGTGTGCATTTTTAAAGTGACACCTGTTATTTAATGTAAATAAATGAAAAAAAATAAATAAATATGAGATTCATTCGTTGCTCTTTAATCAGAATGTGTAAGTTATACAGTGAAGAAATGGCTAATGAGATTTGATAGCTTGAATCTTTTTCATTATAATAGCTATTCATTTTTATTATTATATAAGCTGAACTGTTTGCTAATGTATTTGCAGCTGATGTATACTATTTAATTTTTCTTTTGTAAATATTAATAATAAAACATTTTACTGGCCATTTAACAGTTTATTTACAATGAAACGGCTCCAAATGAACATATTTAGTAATTTGGGGATTTTTTTAAAGGTGAAGGGGGGGGGGGGGGTATGGGGAGTCGGGGGAATCTCTTATTATGGTGGGCATATCCCTTATTTTCACATCCCAATGTTGACAGGTATTTGAGCGCCCCCTGCTCGCCTCACTAACACCACTTCCGGCAACCTAATTTTCCAATGTGGTCTGCTATCCAGATACTGACCGAGCGCAGCCCTGCTTACAGAGGTCACCACTTCAATATGTTCCCTCTGCAGCCATGCTTGCAGTCGCTGCAGCAGTAGTAAGTGCACCTGCAGCTTTTGACCACTGGGTGGTGCTTTAACCGTAGATTTTCAGCTTTGCCTTTTCACAATAATACTGTAGATAGGACGGTACTAGATGTCTACCTTATGTGATGTGATGTGTTCAATTAGAATTTAATTTTGTTTGGTTGTTTTGGTTTTCTTAGTAATAAACTTGCTTTTACACTATACTGTATGTTTTAGAAAAGATACAATACATGGTGAGAAGTAAAGCCCTAGGCTGCAAATATTAAAGAGCCCCTATTATGTCCTTGTATGCGTGTAACACAGCTCTAAGTGAATGAAAACATCTAGCTGAGGGTTAAATGAAAGTGCACCGTGATCAAAACTATTGATTCTTTAACAAAATAGTCGACTCCGAGTTGAATAAATGAATCATGTTGAGTTCGGATCTTTTGCTTGAACGTGTCAGCGTTGATACGGTACATCACCAAATACATAGTTCCAGATTCTGTCAAATGTGAACGCCCTTTCCCTTCAGACACTAGCCGAGCGCGGGGGATCACGGGACTGATCATGACACGAAGATGACGACCATTGACAGATGGAGATTCGGCTGCGGGGAATAAAGGGTTAAAGTTTATTTTCACTACAATACCACAGTATAGCTAACCGTGTGCTGTTTGTTCCTGTCATTTTTCTGATTTTTGATACAACAACCTACGCTGCAACACGGTATTCGTCGGCCGTTTGCTATTAAAGGACTTTGTCAGTAACTTTTACAGTTCAAATTGACCAGTTCCTTCTTCCTCCAGATCATAACATATTTAATTGTGATTAAAATTGTTGCCTCGTTTTGTGTAGTTTGCAAAACATGTGTTTAATTGTGTGTTATAAGTTGTAATCCCCCCGCACGACTGGTAATCACTTATCCATTATAGATCAGTGCTTGTACTGTATCTCTCAGGTTAAACCTCTATAGGGCTGTTCACATATCGTGTCCAAAACCACGTCGAAAACGCGACACGTGCTTCTTCCTTTACCGATTTAAACGCGTTTCTGAACTTGCGATCCTCTGCCGTTTGCCTTTGCTATGGCCATCATCAGCTGCTCCTCACTTGTGGCGTGGTCAGTTTTCAAAACAGTTCAACTTTTGCCCCTGTGTGGGTTAATGCTGAATGTGTGTCGTTGTTATTACTTGGAGTTAGGTTTAAGAGTAGAGTAATATGCTGGTGTTTAACTGCATTGCTTTACTGCATTCCTGCATTGGGCTCTCGCATTTACTCTGCTACTTAATCGGCGTGCTGGGCATTTTTTCTCTGTCTCGCGCTGAACGCATTCGACCAATCACAACAGATTGGGTCATCAGACCAATCAGTGCAGATTAGCCTCCTGCTAAGAAAGGGTGTGGGAACAAATGAATCCCTGAACGAATCATATGGGAGTCGATGGGATAATTAGCTAAAAATAAACGAATATTATAAGACAATGAACGTGTTTTTTTGACCTTGCCTGCATATCAGCCTGTTGTTGAAGACCCCTTAAACCAAAATATGACCTTTTATAAAGCAAAATAGAGGCTCTTAAAGCAAATACTTTTATAGTGCTCTATTAAATTGCGTTGGGGTAAAAAGAAAGTTTGATTTCTAAATCCTTTAGTTTTATATAGAATATGAAAAAAATCTCTAAATATGCAAACAAATAACTAAATTGACTGGAATGGCATTCGTTAAAACAGCACAGGACATGACGTGCTATATAAAAGCTAATCAAATGTCTCTCATTTAGGGTGATGACAAGTTTTACAATTGAGTATCAGATTGTCGCTTCAGTGGGCGACCATGTGAGAGTTGCAGAGAGCTAGATGCCTTGACAGTGGCCGTCTTGACTTGCAAATATGCTCTAGATGTCAACGCATCTTAAAAAAATATTCATGCTACATAATCACATGTGACATTTGCATTTTCTGAACAGCTTAAAAACAATCATTTACAAAAAAATGACCCAAAACTGACCCAGAAAACCCAACACTAAAAATAAAATTAGCATTAATTAGCAGTTTTCTGTATTTTGTGAATCATGTTTTTATTTTTCTCTGTTTATTTCTGCTTTTGAATTGCATTATGAGACTTTGATCATTCTTACAACATTGTAGAACTTTGAAAAGTTGGAAAAAGTGAATTTTATGAACATTTATAATATTTTAAAGTGATATATTGTCTGGGTTGGTGTTGTATATTACGCTACAAAAGCCTTGTAATAAACTGCCAGTGCATTTTTAGCTATTTTACAAACTTTTTTCTCTCCATTTAATTATATGATATTATATTATTATTTCAAACTACTAAAATGTCAATAAAAGTCAAAACAACAACAGAAATTAGTCCAAGAAAAATCTGGAAAATTTAAAAAGCCTTTATTCACATGGCTAAATCTTAAAAAACCTACGCGTTTCAGCAAGGATCTGCCTTCATCAGGTTAACAGTGATCAGGTGCGTCTAGAGTCTCTTTTGAGTACTACGGTCACATGACTCATTTAAACATCTCAACAACGCTCAAACAATTTAACAAACAAAGTCAACTGTCATCATTAATTCGGCATAGATAGAGGGTGACTTATAACCATACACAGACATACACTTACATACACACTGCTTAACTTGCTCAGACACACTCTCCCAATTCAAAACTAGATTAAAGACCTATCTGTTCAGTAAAGCATACACTTAGTGCACCACTTAGGGGGCTTCCACACAGGTTCTGCATCTTGTTTATATACACTATGAACAGCAGCTACGCTAATTATTTTCTTTATTCTCCATTTCCATCTGGGGATACTCTTCCCGAGGCCCTCAGACTATGCAGAGTCACTAGCCGCGTTTCCACTATCGCGCCTAAAGCGAGCGAGCCAGGGCGAGCCAAGGCCAATCGCGTTTCCACTATCACTTCCGGGGCGTAATCGGGCCAAAGCGGGGCTTCCTTGGGGCCAGCGTCTGGCCTTTTTCGGTCCGCCGAATACCTTGGGCCAAGGAGGGCCAACTGGGGCTTCGGGGCGAGGTTACGTACAAAGGCGGAGTTTTCCTGTCAGGTAAAGAGGAGACAAGATGCTTTCTTCCCTTACATTTGTTTTGCTATCGCGCTTGATCAACTCACTAAGAAGAAGAAAAAAATCTGTGTTCGAAGTAAATGCCGCCGAACTCGAATGTCCTTATCCAGGGATCGCTGTCTGGCCTTACACCAACAGACCACAAACAGTAAATAAACAATCGCTTCGGTGTTCTCTATCTTCCAGCTCTCGTAGTGATGCCAGGTTGTGTTTGTGTTATAATTTGAGTTTTTTGTTCCCGCTGAAGTGGGCGGGTTGGGTGACGTTTGATTCAGGGGACGTTCTGGGGGCGGTGTTTGCGTGACGCGCTGCGAGCGACTAGCCCGACAGTGGAAACGCGACATGATTTCGGCCTCATTTCTCAACCTCCCGGGCTATTGGCCCGGCCTAGCCCGATTAAAGCCCTGGCTCGCACTGGCCCGATAGTGGAAATGCGGCTACTGATTCGATCCAAGACCAATGACGAGATGGTCCCAAGGTTTCCATATCCTGGACCAGGCCGAATCCTGAGCAGCTACTGTGGTGGTCATGGAGGAGTGGAGAACATGAGACTGATTCCTGTGACGCTCCAGAGACAGACGAGTCTTCGCTGAGGCCAGCTTCCAGCCTCCGCCACTGAGACTGCAGCTCTGCACGAGACGTTTGGCCAGCGGAGAAATTCAAATGCTCGTGCCCAACTGAGCCTGGTTTCTCTCAAGGTTTTTTTTCTTCACTTCCGCCATTAGTGAAGTTTTTTTCCTCTCCGCTGTCGCCACTGGCTTGCATGGTTCGGGATCTATAGAGCTGCGCATCGTTGGATTTGCTCTTCAGTATTTGGACTCTCAGTAGTGATTATTAAACCACACTGAACTGAGCTCAACTGAACTGAACTTAAACACTAGAAACTGAACTACACTGTACCTATTTACTATGACCTTTTATGTGAAGCTGCTTTGACACAATCTACATTATATAAGCGCTATACAAATAAAGGTGAATTGAATTGAATTGAATATAAGAGGTAAAAAAAAGTCAACAAAAGTCACTTTGTCAAACTGTAGAGTTGAATATTCAACATTAAAAGTCGACAGAGCAGAGATCAACATCCTATAATGCAATTCACAACTGTTATTAAACAGAAAACACTTCTAAATCACTAAATACAGAAACTTAATTAACAGATATTGCAGTGTAGCAAGAAGGCTTGTTGTTTTATATAAGAAATAAAAGGAAAATTCAAACTTTCTTCCTTACAATGTGAAGTTTATATGAAGTTTACTTTTTCAATTAT
The DNA here is from genome assembly GCF_903798145.1 of Danio aesculapii. NCBI lineage: Eukaryota > Metazoa > Chordata > Actinopteri > Cypriniformes > Danionidae > Danio > Danio aesculapii. The sequence goes on from NC_079457.1 coordinate 6,045,433, forward strand.
GAGTTTATATCTGTCAATCTGCAGAGCTGTGAGATATAAACTTATAAAAGCAATTCTAAGAAAAGATCTATTAGTAAGATTTAAATCAACCATTGTAATAAGAGAAATGTACATTATGTTCTGACAGCGTACGGTAAAGTGATAAAACAAAAAAAAGTGTTGCGAGATGTATATGCAGAGGTCTGAGGTAAAAGGTGAGATAAAACTGAACTGAACTTAAACACTACAAACTGAACTACATTGTTCCAATTTACTATGACCTTTAATGTGAAGCTGCTTTGACACAATTTACATTGTTTAAGCGCTATACAAATAAAGGTGAATTGAATTGAATATAAGAGTTATATTATCTTTAATATTTTTACTCTTAATGGATGACAGACTGTGACTCCTAATACATGTCAACAAAGAATGTAAAAAAAAAAAGAGTTTTCAAAAATGTCTGAATTATGAGATAGAAAGTTGCAATAAGCTTTATTAACCTTAATTTCTATATTTAAATAAAATTAATAATTTATTTAAAATTATAAGTATATATATATTTTTATTATTATTAAATATTTTAAAATAATACATTAGAGTTTACACTCAGTTGTTTTAAATAAAATTACTAAATACATTTTATTTTATTTTTTATTTTATTTTATGAAAGAAACACATGGTAAAACAGTTAAGAGATATAAATTAATTGAGAAAACTAAATTTTGAGATTTGAATAGTCATTTTTACTATTTACATTAAAATAGGTCACTCTCAATGCTCAATAAAAATTGTTTTTGTCTGAATTGTAAAAAAAAAAAAGAACATTGCAACATTGCAATAAAAATTTGGTCACTTTTAACTGAAATAAAGTCTTATAAAGTCTTGTAAAATATAAAAATTGCAATAACATACTTCAGACTATAATATGTAAAATAAGAAGATGGTGCAAAAAACTCTGATACATATATATACATATACATTTTCAAACAAAAATGATGCTTCAGGATTAACATAGATGTTAAACCAGGATCACATCGCACATCGTACATAAAAATAAATTAATAAAACATACAAATGGTACATATGGGTTTGTTGAGCCCTGTAAAAAAAGCCATTGTTCAGCTTATGCACATTTAAAAGAGGTGTTGTACAACGATTATGTCGTCTCTGATTTAGAAAAAAAAGGTGTGGCGTATTTAGTGAGTCACGCAACCGCGAATCAGTTCAGTTTAGAATCAACCGAGCGAATCAATCAACCGCGAATCAGTTCAGTTCAGAATCAACCGAGTGAATCAATCAACCGCGAATCTGTTCAGTTCAGAATCAACCGAGTGAATCAATCGACCGCGAATCAGTTCAGTATTAACCGAATGAATAAATCGAACGTGAATCAGTTCAGCAATGGCGATGTAAAAGCAGAGGAACTACAATCTCATCTGCTACGCAGGAAATACAGTACATTATTGTCTCGTTCTGCAGCACCTTCACTTTGTGAACTACAGAAGAGCGTATTATAATGTGGATTGACAGCGATAGGTTTTAATAACGCTTAAGCGCTGTGCTGAAGTCTCGCTTGTGACAATCCTTGAAAGTGTATCATTGAGAAACAACCACACATGTGCAAGAGTCGTATGAAGCAGCATCATAATTATTCAGCACCAACCACTACTGACTGAAATTCCTGCCCTACTCATCGCGGGAGGATTCATTGTGCACCAACGGCCCTGAGACTGTAGCTCAAAGACCAGCTTCATTTCAACCTCCTGGTGTCTGAATATATATAAAGGACTATTTATAATAGTTTCTTTTTTGTTGATTTGTGTGCAATCAACATTACATTCTTTACATTCTATATTGTGAACTTCTCTTTCATTAATATTTTGTGCAGGCCTACGCTCATTTGATTTATGTTTTTGTTTCATTTGGATAATATTGGACAACAATTTAGTACATCCATGTTTTCTTTCATGGTTATTGGCAGAGATGTATAGTAACGAAGTAGAACTACTTCACTACTGTACTTAAGTACTAAAAGGCAGTATCTGTACTTTACTGGAGTATTGTTTTTTTCTCCTACTTCCACTTTTACTTAAGTACATATTTTCGATGAGTTTAATACTTTTACTCCGATAGATTTTTTATGAGCTGCATCGTTACTCGTTACTAGAGGTGTCAAAATGGTCGATATCGGTTCAGTAATAGATCATAACGGGTTATTACGTACTGACGTCATTTATCTCCTATGTGCGGTGTCGCAATACTATGGCGAAGGACGGAGGCGCGAGGGCGAGTGAAGGCGGCACAGCACACGAGCCGCTATTTCACTACTACAGAGAAATGTTGTGAGACTCCATCTCTGCCTCTCTCACTTTGGACATTTGACCCGCTGGCCTGGTAGGCGTGTATGAGGTGCAAGTTTTCTCCACTGTGTCTATTATAGATTACCTGTGATAACCGCGTATTATACATACATAGACTGTAACCGCGGCTGTTCTTCCCGCCATCAGTGAACAACGCTTTCATTTCTAAAGCCGATAGCAGCCCTTTCTGTTGAGAAGGTGAAGACAATAACCAAAGGGGTGTAAGACCTTGCCTGTCAGCGTTTAAAAAGCAGGCGGGAGAATATTTACATTAGTTTATTTGCTATAAATGCTCATGCTGTCTTCTGTGTATGAGTTTTGTTTGATACATTCAGAAAGAGTGTTTTCTTTGAGCGGGTCAAATTAAAGGTACAGTTCATATATATTACTGCTGTATTAAAGGACACAATTATATTACAAGTAACCATTTAACTGTCACACCAAGAAAAAAAACAATAGAATTTTTTTATTTATTGCATTTCTTAACTCCTAATGTCGCTAGTTAACACAATCAATACATTTTCCCCCAACACATCCCATAATTTCTAAAATATCAGCCTCTACCAAATGGTTGAGATGTTGGTTTATGGTAAAAGTACCAGAATGAATAAATATACTATAAAAATATGAAGTTTAAGGCCAATTTAATTAAAACATAATCAAAATGAAACATTTTTGAATACTAAATCATAGCCATAAGCCATAAAATATTTCAGATTTTCATTTAACACAGTAATATACACGTTTTCTTTTTTTTACAATAAAATCAAAATCAAGTGAATTAGAACATTCGTTTACAGCGTTTACAACCAGTAATTTGTGCTCCGAAAATGGGTTTCAATAGCGTTTTGAGTGGATTATGGACTGTTTTTGTGACACACAACTTTGAAAGGTGTGTGTTAAAGCTGTTATAATCGGTCAGATCTGTGGTTCAAGCGTGAGAGAAAAACAGTATTGTAAGTCATGTTTCTTTTCATTCTGCTTAATGACGTGCCCCCAAAAAAGAGATTTAAAATAAACAAAACAATATGATGTCTTTTGACTGCATTCTTTAATAACTACATTACACAATACTTGTACTTTTACTTTCAGTACTTGAGTAGTAAATTTTGAAATAAACTACTTGCAATACTTAAGTACAAAAAATGTTGAATACTTTAGTACTTCCACTTAAGTATGGTGCTTAAAGAGCACTTTTACTTCTACTCAAGTCACTTTTTGATAGAGTACTTGTACTTTTACTTAAGTCTGGGTCTCTAGTACTTTATACATCTCTGGTTATTGGACATCAATAGTGTTAATATACATACTGAGACGGTTGGCACAGTAACTAGTGCAACCCAGTCCTTAATAACAGGCCCCATGGATGTAATGGCCCCCAAATAACTAAATCCGCCCATGGCAGAAAGGACCACAAAGGCAAACAGAAGTGCCAGATGAAATGTTATAATGTAGCAATATGGGGCCAAGATACAGAACAAAAACAACCTGAAGTTGTAATAAAAGAGTCTTGAAAACAAAGTAAAGTGACAAACCTTTCTTAACATTATCTATGTGCGTCGGAGAAGCAGATTGTAGTGTATGGCTCCATCAAATGAACATAAATCTTGAACATTTCCCATCTGAGCCTGTGATCTGCATTCAAGAAAGTCAATGAGAATAAACAGCGGCGATGACTCACCTTATTGTTGGCCAGGTATAAATAGCTCAGCCTTTCCAGAATATCAAACCCTTCATCCTCAAGGCCTGCACACAAACACACACGAACACACGTTACTGCTTGATTCAATTTCAATTTCGAGGATTTGTAATAACCTTTATACATGGAGCATAAAAAAACTATTGGAAAGTATTTACTTAAAAACATGTAAGAATTGAATTTCTCTGTTAATGTTTTAAGAAAAAAACTGCCAAAATACTTCAAGTTTTTCTCAATACAACTTTACAAATTCTGTACCAATATTTGTAGTCAATAATAGAGCTGTAGAAATGTAGTCAATAATAGAGCAGTTTAAATGACCTTGAAAACACTAGATTAAAACTCAAGGATTTCCAGCACCGCTACCAACCCTGTTGTTATGTCCCCTTATGTATTAATTCTGCTCTATTTATTTTTAGGAAGTGTTACTTGTGTACTTGCTTCTTTGCTTGGTCCTGCCCCTGCTCCAATTGATGCCACACCCTACCTAGTCAGCTGACTCCTGGCTGCCTATAAATTCTTCCTTCGTCACTTCCTGTTTAGCTGTTTAAACTCACTTGCGGTTGCTAGTGGATTGTGCAACCTGAAAGGCGCATTCTGAAAACGTAGGCCTGTGGACGTTTCTGGAGACCGCGGAATACATCCCGGGAGGTACGTATTTTTTTAAGCAGCGGATGCCCTTTCAGCTGCAACCCAACACTGGGAAACACCCATACACCAATATTTACATACATACACTACGGCCAATTTAGCTTATTCAATTCACCTATAGCGCATGTCTTTGGACTGTGGGGCAAAACCGGAGTAACTGAAGGAAACCCACGCCAACACGGGGAGAACATGCAAACTCCACACAGAAATGCCAACTGGCCCAGCCGGAACTCGAGCCAGCGACCTTCTTGCTTTGAGGCGATCGTGCGACCCGCTGCGCCACCGTGACCCCTGTTTTGGTGCTGGAAATACATAAATAAATTTAGTTTACTTTATTCACACATCCACATACAGAAAGAAAACAGAATTTACGCTGTCTAATTGTAAGATTGAGAGTAATAAACTAATTCAGGATCTTAATGTTGTCTTATTTAGTTTACTCAGTTAAATAAAATCGCTTTTCAGTAAATGACAGCATTTTCCAACCAAATTCCAGCACATTATGTTTTCGTCCATGAACAAAATTTTAATTTAGTTATTCATTCATTTTCTTTTTGGCTTAGTCCCTTTATTAACACAGCAGAATGAACCGCCAACTTATCCAGCACATGTTTTACGCAGCGGATGCCCTTCCAGCCATAACCCATCACTGGGCAACATTCATACACACTCATTCACACTCATACACATGCAAACTCCACACAGAAACGCCAACTGACCCAGCTGACGATCGAACCAGTGACCTTCTTGCTGTGAGGCGAACGTGCTATGCCACAGCTTAAATTATAAATAATTATTAAATCCTATTTAAGCTGTTATACAGTAAAATAAAACCTATTGTACTTATTGTATTAAATGAATGAAACTGCTTTGCTTCTAAAGATCTCCTCGTGTGCACTTATTAGACATTAGACATTAGAATTTTATAGATTTCCATTGCGCTCCTAAAATTCTTTAATAGGCTCCTAAATTTTTCAATTTAGGAGCGCATGTGCTAATCCTGAAAAAAGTAAGCGTCAAGCCCTGTACCCACTGCGCTACCACTAATTTAGATATTCTTTAAAGTTAATACATTTTACATGATCATTTTGTAGTAAAAAATAAGATATATTTTAATAATTTTAATAGATTTACTTGTTTAAACCCACGTGAAAAATATGTTTCAAAAAAGTAATTAGTAGTAACACATTTTATTATACCTTATAAGCAGGGGCGGGACAAAGGTACTGTTATTCCAGCCTGATCTCACGAGAAAACGTAAGTATTTTACGTTTTGACAGTTTAGTGGCTAATTCGTACGAATTCGTACGAGTTCAGTCGTACGAAATTGTACGATTTTAAAAAGGAGGCGTGGCACCTAACCCCACCCCTAAACCCAACCGTCATTGGCGGATGAGCAAATCGTACTAAATTGTACGAATTAGATCGTACGAATTTGTAGGAATTAGCAACTAAGTCAAAAAGTTACGAATTGCCGTGAGATTGTGTTGGTTATTCAGGCCACATCAGATGCGATCGGTAAGTGAAGAGCCGGGGAGGGGGAGATGAGTTAGCATTAATTTGCAAGTTTATGCTAATATTCTTATCTAGAGTTCGAATAAATTAGCAAACATAAATAAATACTGCAATAAATGCAATACTAGTTTGTTCATGTTAGTAAATAGATTAACTAGTGGACCATTATTTTAAAGTGTTACCGAATTTTCTCTTTTTTAGCCAAATGATTTCTTCAAACAAGACTAATCGAATACTTCTGCTGCTCTATTGAAGCAGCCATGTTGACCACACATGCAGGAAGGAGACGAATCCAAACACAGCAGATTTTCCTTTCCATCTCTTCCTCACACACAATATTCAGTTTGTTTTTTTCCAGCCGTCGTCCTCCACTGACCCCCAACCAGTTGTACCTTGTGTTGTGAGCCGGTTGTTCTGTAGATTTAGGGTCTCCAACTGCTGAAGACGGGACAGATGCTCCAGCGCGACCTCGCTGATCTGGTTATTCTGGGACATCGCAGGAAAAAAAAAAACATGATGATATTTAAAGGGATTTACAGCATATAAATAGACTAAATCTGTCACGGTTTACTCACCCTCATGCTGTTCCAATCTTTCTTTCTTTCTTCTGTGAAACACAAATGGAGATGTTTAGCAGAACGTCCCAGCTGCTGGTTTCTACACAATGATAAGAGCACTCAAAAAAGGATTGTTTTTTCTAGCTTGTTTAAACTGCTCATTTAAAATAAGCTGAATAAACACAATTCTTGATATTTTTTGGAGCGGGGCAACTTAAATGTTTTATGTTCAATCCACTTAAATATGTAAAACTTATTAGGTTATTTTAATCAATTTGTGTTGGGACGACATGAAGGAATTGTGTGGAACCCAGCATTTATTACAGTAAGTCTATGAATGAACTTCAAAATGACAAGAAAAGCATAATACAAATTCATACTATTTGCACTTTTTAATTTGATAACAGAAATCTCATGATATTTTTATTTCTTTTTATCAATAATAATAATTTTTTGGTCACAAAAAGCTATCAAATGCGATAAGAAGGATTGCATTGTAATGCACCAGTCATGTGAACTACTATAGTGGACTTTATTGTCATTTTTGAAGTTCAAAAGCCCCATTAAAAATAAATAAATCATAATCATAATAATAATAATCTGGACATTCTGCATTCTTCATTTGTATTCCATAAAACAAAGAAAGACATTCGGGTTTGGAATAACATGAGGGTGAACATTTTTTGGTTATGTATACCTAAAATATGTTTAAATAGCATATACAGGTATAGTCAGAATTATTGCCCCTTTGGAATTATTAGCCACCCTGTATATTCTTTTTCCTCAATTTCTATTTAAAGGGCACCTAGTTTACCCCTTATTTATGATTTAATATTAATATGGTTTTTCTGAGTGTGCCAGTTTAGGTTCAGTTCAAAACACCATTCAGATTTTTTTTATTATAATGTGTTAAAAGTGTCATGTTGGGGGCGTGTCCACAGTTCGTTGTTTTTGAATGTGTCAGAGTGGTAGTTACACAATCATTTGTGTCTTTGTATAGTTTTACACCCGCTGTGTAACGATGTATGCGTCCTCCGTATAGGGATGTAATGATGTAATGAACAAATATTTGGACTCTCAGTAGTGATTATTAAACCACACTGAACTGAGCTAAACTGAACTGAACTTAAACAATGAAAACTGAACTACACTGTTCCTATTTACTATGACCTTTTATGTGAAGCTGCTTTGACACAATCTACATTGTATAAGCGCTATACAAATAAAGGTGAATTGAATTAACTGGTTTCACTATTAACCACGCTTTAATTCATCACGGCTAATTAATTGTAAATGTTTCTCAACACCGTGTTTCTGCACTGAACAAAACTGCAGCAACTAAACATAGTTATGCCAACTGTGTGCGCGTTTAAAGTTCCGAGCTTGTACAGCGAGACTAATAACCACACACACTGAATTAACTTTGACTGAGGCTATAACTAAGGCAAGTTCGATATTTGTTATATAGGGACGTGCATGTGAGGCAACGCGCTCACTCTTTCCAGCCACACCTAGTTGAGATGACAGGGAGCTTCTGTGACTGCGGCAAATGTAAACAGCTGAAGTTTGAGGAAGACGCAATGAAAAGTTCACATGTTTGCAAACCCACCTAAAGTTACAAACAATGGCGATGAGAGTGATCATGTGGTGAATGTTGATCCGCCAGCTGAGATCAATCGAGTGTTTTCAGAGAGAGTGCTGAAAGACTTGGGGTGTATTAGCTGTTTTTAATAGCCCGAATCTCAATACGTCGCATTCACTGCGTGTTCAACGCAAATGTCCGCTATATGTAAAATCTCTGTTGCTCATTCGCAGGAAGACGATAAAGGCTCTTGTTGAGCCCAATGAGCCTTACATCCAAAAGTAGAGCAAGGGTGTGTCTTTGGTGACATCGCTTTTACTCACATGGTGAAAATGGCGGACGTGAAACAAGAAACTGAGGATATGGTAATGCGCGCCTGTCAATCAATAATGGTGGGCGGGGGGACCGCACTCCTACACCAAGTTGCGGTCAGTCTCAAAACCGCTCCAATTGGTCCATTGTTTTTGTTGTTAAATTGAAAAAAAAAAAAGGACTGGGTGTGTTTATATCACCCCAATATGACGGTCTATGCACTATACATACACACGTCTGTCCAAACAGCTTGAAAAGTAGATTTTTTCACCATAGGTGCCCTTTAAAAGAAAGAAGTAATAACTCATTTCTAATAACTGATTTTTTTTTTATCTTTGTTATGATGACAGCACATAATATTTGACTAGATAATGTTTATGATACTAGTATTCAGCTTAAAGTGACATTTAAAGGATTAACTAGGTTAACTAGGCAAGCTAGTGTCATTAGGCAAGTCATTGTATGACAGTGGCTTGCTCTGTAGACAATCAAAAATATATATAGCTTAAAAGGGGTAATAACTTTGACCTTAAAAGGATTTCTAAAAAATTAAAAACTGCTTTTATTCTAGCTGAAATAAAAAAATTAAGACTTTCTCCAGGAGAAAAAATATAGGAAATACTGTGGGAAAAAGTCCTTGCTCTCTTAAACATCTTTTGGGAAATATTTGAAAAAGAGAAAAAGGGCAAATAATTTTGACTGTATAATGTGCTTATATGATCATGTGACAATGAAGACTGGAGGAATGATGCTAAAATTTTAACTTTGAATCACAAGAATAAATTATATAAAAAATATATTAAATTATATTCAGGTTTTTTGAAGTTGTAATAATATTTAACAATCTTATTTTATTATATTTTTTAGCAAAAAAATTCAGCCTATGTGAGCTAAAGAGACTTCTTTCGAAACACTAAATACATTTTCTATTTAAAAAAAAACTGATTCAAAAAGAAGATGAACGGGAAATGGTAATGTTTCATAATTCATAAATAAATTGTTAAATAATTTAATTAATTAAAATAAGTAATAATTTCCCAGTGATGGGTTGCAGTTGGAAGGACATTCGCTGCGTAAAACATGTGCAGGATAAGTTGGCGGTTCATTCTGCTGTGGCGACACAGGATTAATAAATAAGTAAAAAAAATTAAAATAAGTGAAAATTTGGAAAAATAAGCAATAAGTGTACAATATAAATATAAAAAATATTATTTTATTAAAACAAATAAACATATTGCTAGAAAAGAAAAAGCAAAAACATATATTAAAAAATTATATATAAAAAATAAATAAATAAAATACCCTGTTAGTTGTAATGATTATAAAATAATTATAGGAAAAAAAAAATCAACATATAAAAAAACCAAAATTCTATTAAAATAAATGAATACAATTCTAATTAAATAAAACAAACAAATACACATTAGATTAAAAAAGGTAAAATAAAAATAAATCAATACTAAATACATTCTAATCAGTACAAAAAAATACAACTCAACAAGAAAAACATTATTTTCAATAATATATTTATTTATTTTATTAATTATTTGTTTTACAGTAGAGTCTCAAAAAACACTATAACTGTCTTTTGAGGGGGTCCCTTGCATGACCATGGTCCTATTTGGGCATCTAAAATAGGGGGAACACCAGACCTCCTACATATTAAACATTTTGAAATGCTTCAAAAATATACTCTGCCAAGTTATGATCAGGAAAATGTGCTTGCCAATCTATCAGAGGAATCTGCAAACAAACCCACGCATGAACCTGCAGTGAGAGCTATCGGGTCTGTTCAGAGGTATCCTGCGGGAATTCAGAGACTCACTCCATTACAATCCACCGCCCCCTCGCCACTTTGCTATGATGACAGTACACTAATATCTTAGTTGAGATTTTGCAAGATACTAATATTCAGCTTAAAGGGAACCTATTATGCAAAAATCACTTTTATAAGGGTTTAAACACCATTGTTTGTGACTATAACCAGCTTCTAATTATAACAATTTACTAATTCTACTTTTATAATCCCACTAGATAAAAGCAGTCTGCAGAAACACTTTGATTGACATTCTTTCTTTATATGTGTCATAAGAGGGAGAAAGCCCCGCCCATTAATCTCTCCCTCATTAGCATAGGAATTTAGTCTAGTTTTTTAATCTGCCACTATGCTGACACAGAGGCATTGTAGCTCCGCCCTCTTTTGAAAAGAGCACAATCTCATTTGAATTTAAAGTGGCACTCATCAAAATGCCGAAATTTAGGATCTAAGTCTAAAAGAGGCAGAGAGTGATACAACATTATTTGTGGGGTATTTTAAGATGAAACTTTATATACACACTCTAGGGACATCAGAATCTTGTAAAAAGGGCCATAATAGCGTTCATTTTACACACAAAATGCAACCATATGTACCCGTGAGCACATGTTTCCCAGTTCTCCAAAATGTAGCCCTGGGCACATTTTCCTAATGAGCCTGTGATGCTTTGACAAGTCTAAATTACTAAGTCTACAAGTTTTTTATTATTATTATGATAATATATTCTTATGATCGGGTGTTGAAAGAGAAAAGAGAGTGTGTACTAATCATCTCAGTACAAACAAATGTATCCACTTATTTTTTCTTCCCTCACCTGCAGTGAGAGCTGCCGGGTCTGTTCGGATAAATCCTGCGGGAATTCAGAGAGACTCACTCCATTACAATCCACTGCCCCCTCGCCACTACAGCTGCATTTCTCCGGACAGGATACCTTTTCCTCTGCATTTTTCACCTCCTCTGCTTCCTCTTCATCCAGCAGGTGGAGATCGGCTTCTGTCTGACCGCGAACAACTAGAATCCAGCCCAGCAGAAGCAAACACATGAGCTCCAGCAGCCCGCACCGCTCATCCATCGCACCCGCGCCTCAACACTTTCACTCGGGACAAACAACAGTGGAAGAAACTCCTGAAGGACTGGACCAGCTCTGAGTATTTAAAAGAAAAGATGTAATTAAAAAAACTTGGAAGAATTACAATGATCATGTCAATTTAAAGGGGTCCTGACATGTGAAATTTAATTTGCTTTGAACTTTGACAAACAGTTGAAGACCAAAATATTAGCTCTCTTTTGGAATTTTAATATTGTTTCAAATACTTGCCAAGTGCTGTTTTTTTAAACATAACTAATTTCTAATTATTAATTTATTTTGTCTTTGCCATGATGACGGTACATAATATTTTAGTTGCTTTCCAAAATACTAGTATTTAGCTTGAAGTGCAATTTAAAGGCTTAATTAGGTTTATTAGGTTAACTTGTCAAAT
>NC_079457.1:6062387-6102387 GCF_903798145.1 Danio aesculapii
ATTATCTTTACCCTGACCACAAATCTTCACAACACGCTATGTACTTACAGCTGCCATGATACTCTCCGATTCCCATATTGTGATGTACATCTCATTAAAACGTTCTTAAAATGGGAACAAATAAAGGGCGGGGCGTGTGTTTTCATCCTTTGCGAACCGATTGGATCACTGAAAAAGGGGCGTTGCTAATAAGATTACGTAAGACTGACAAATTGGAAACGGGACACGTTTTGATAGCCCACCCCTAAAAGGCTGATTGTCCCTCCCCTAAATTACTGATAGCTCCACCCTAAATGACTGATAGTCCCGCCCCCTGAATGGCCAATAGTCCCGCCCCAAATTACTGATAGCTCACCCTAAATGATTGATAGCCCCGCCCTAAATTACTTTTGATAGCCCTGCCTTAAATTACTGATATCCTGCCCCTAAATGAATGAGGGTCCTGCCCTAAATGACTAACAGCCCCACCCCTAAATTGATGATAGTCCGCCCGCTGAATAACTGATAGTCCCACCCTAAATGATTGATAGTCCTGCCCTATATGATGGATAGTCCTGCCCCTAATTGATAAGAGCCCAGCCCATGAATGACTGATAGCCCCACCCTAAATGACTAATAATCCCGTCCTAATGACCGAGAGTCCTGCCCTAAATGACGATAGCCCAGCCTCTAAATTACTGATATCCTGCCCCTAAATGACTGATAGTCCCACCCTAAAGATTGATAATCCCGCCCGTAAATGACCGATAGTCTAGTCCTAAATGATTGATTGTCCTGCCCCTAAAAGGCTCATAGTCGCACCCCTAAATTACTGATAGCTCCTCCTTAAATGACTGATAGCTCCATCCTTAATGACTGATAGTCCAGCCCCTAAATCACTAATAGTCCCACACTAAATTACTGTTAGCTCCACCCTAAATGAATGATAGTCCCGTCCTAAATGACTGATAGACCCGTCTTAAATGGCTGATAGTCTCGCCCCCAAATTACTGAAAGCTCACCCTAAATGATTAATAGTCCCGACCTAAATGACTCATAGTCCTGCTCTAAATGACTGATAGCTCCGCCCTAAAAGACTGATAGTCCCGTGATAAATGATTGATTGTTCCACCCCTAAATGATTGATAGTCCCGCCCTAAATGACTCATAGTCCTCTCTAAATGACTGATAGCTCCATCCTAAATGACTGATAGTCCCTCCCCTAAATCACTAATAGTTCTACACTAAATTACTGTTAGCTCCACCCTAAATGACTGATAGTCCCGCCCTCAATGACTGACAGTCCCGCCCTAAATGATTGATAGTCCCACCCCTAAATCACTGATAGTCTCGCCCTAAATAACTGACAGCCCGCCCCTAAATGACTGAAAGTCCCGCCCCAAATGAAGATATCCCCGCCCATATATTATTGATAGCCCCGCCCCTTAATGACTAATAGTCCTGTTTTAAATGACTCATAGTCCCGCCCTAAATGACTGATAGTTCCTCCCCTAAATTACTGATAGCTCCGCCCTAAAAGAGTGATAGTCTCGCCCTAAATGACTGATAGCCTGAACCAAATGATTGATAGTCCCACCCTAAATGACTGATAGTCCCGTGATAAATGATTTATTGTTCCACCCCTGAATGGCCGATAGTCCCGCCCACAAATTACTAATAGCTCACCCTAAGTGATTGATAGTGCCGCCCTAAATGACTCATAGTCCTGCTCTAAATGACTGATAGCTCCGTTCAATATGACTGATAGTCCCGCCCCTACATTACTGATATTTCCGCCCTAAATTATTGATAGTCTCGCCCCTAAATGACTGATAGTCTCGCCCTGAAAGTCTTTCCATGTAAACAGAAGGGAAGGAAAGTCATTATGAATGAGAAAGGAAGGTTATGGTAGTTTGATTAAAGATTATTTAATTAATAACTCAACCGGCTGGGTTAAAGAGCCCATATTATGGGTTTTTGAAAATGCCCTTCCATGTAGTGTGTAACACAGCTCTAAGTGAAGTGAAATATCCAGCTAAGGCTTAAATCTGTAAGTGTACAGTGTTTAAAACTATTGATTCATCTATAAAAGAGTCGACTCATAGTGCTTCAAACGAGTCGTCTTGATAACGAGTCATTAGGTGTTTCGCGATGACGCAGCTACGAAACACAAGGCGCGCAAACCCGGGAGATTTGAAACCTGCGGCCCCGCCCACTAACAGAAAAAAAAGTCTCACACACACACACACACACACACACAGATAGACACCGGTCGAATGAAGTCACGCTGTGCAGATGGATATTATTGAGTCTAATTAAAGAGGAAACCTCAGCATTATAGCCCAGCCTTGAGCAGTTCTGAGTGCTTCTGAAAACTATATGCTTTCAAAGAAGACTTCATCAGTTTGTTAAAGGAAGGATCAGTAAAGACTGTCAGAACATGGATCAGTGCATCATGAATCAGTTTCTACCCCCATTTCACCAGTGTAAGTACGTGCGATTAAAATTATTGCCTCGTTTACTCTATCTTGCAAATGATGTATTTAGTTGTGTTTTGTTACTTGTAACCGTGTGTGCTGTATCAGGTTAACTCTTTATATTCTCATATCGCGTGTAAAGCCACGTTGAAAACGCGACGCATGCCGCTTTGATTACGGATCGTCAGCTGTTTACACACATGCAACGGTCAAGTAATGTGTGTGTGTGTGTGTGTGTGTGTGTGTGTGTCTCCCCGTGTGTGTAACGCACAGGTATTCGCGGATATAACTGAGCGCCGCGCCGCCTCAATTCAGCCGCTCATTTATGGACGCGCCGGCCCTGTGTGTGTCTCCTCGTGTGTGTAACGCATGGGTAGTCGCGGATATAACTGAGCGCCGCGCCGCCTCAATTCAGCCGCTCATTTATGGACGCGCCGGCCCTGTGTGTGTGTTTGTAACGCACGGGTATTCGCGGATATAACCGAGCGCCGCGCCGCCTCAATTCAGCCGCTCCTTTATGGACGCGCCGGCCCTGTGTGTGTGTGTCTCCTCCTGTGTGCAACGCACGGGTATTCGCGGATATAACTGAGCGCCGCGCCGCCTCAATTCAGCCGCTCCTTTAAGGACGCGCCGGCCCTGTGTGTGTGTGTGTGTAACGCATGGGTATTCGCGGATATAACTGAGCGCCGTGCCCTCTCTATTCAGCCGCTCATTTATGGACGCGCAGGCCCTTTGTGTGTGTGTGTGTGTGAAAAGAGTAAGAAGACTGTGACTAGGAGGCTAGGAGATCTCCTCGCCAGTTCTTGGACTTTTTGCTCAATAAAATAGTTCGTCGTCAGTATTTTCTAGTCCATCGTCTGTATTTACATTCACCCACTGGCAGCCAAAATCCACTATGAAGCGTGTGTGCACTGTGACTACTTTTATATTGTAGATTAGCAGCTGGGCATTTCACTCTGTCTCGCGCTGAAGCCTGTCACTGTCGACCAATCGCAGCAGGCTGCCATTGGTCCAATCAGCGCAGATTAGCTTCGCGCTGAGGATGGGTTTGGGAACAAATGAATCGCTGAACGATTCATATGGGAGTCGCTGGGATAATTAGGTAAAAATAAATGCAGATTATAAGACCATCAAAGTGTTGTTTGACCTTGCATGCATACTAGACTGTTGTTGGAGACCCTTACAACCTAAATATGACCCTATTTCATGTATAATATGGGCTCTTTAAAAATGTTCAATTTCAACGGTCATCTGATTTAACCGACACAGAACAGCTGTATTAATATGAGTGTGTAATGTTGTTTTTGCGTTTTATTTAAGCTCTAGCACAATAATATTGTTATTTTCTTAATCAAATTACCTTTCCATGTCGTGATTTTTATATCCGTTTCACCAGCACTTTTAACTATTGATGATATAAACACGTGCTTCATAGCTGATCTATATTAAACAGATAAAAATACTTTCTCTACCTCCCATGTTTATCTCTACAGTTTTTCAGGGGGAAATGACCCACGTTATGCAACATGAACTGTATTTCAGCAGCAGGGTCAGATACGCTGTTAACGCTTTTTGTAAATGACCAGCCTGATCTCACGAGAAAACGTAAGTATTTTACGTTTTGTCATTTTAGTGGCTAATTTGTACGAATTCGTACGAGTTCATTCGTACGAAATTGTACGATTTTAAAAAGGAGGTGTGGCACCTAACCCCACCCCTAAACCCAACCGTCATTGGGGGATGAGCAAATCGTACTAAATCTTACGAATTAGATCGTACGAATTCATACGAATTAGCCACTAAATCAAAAAGTTACGAATTGCCGTGAGATTGTGTTGAAATGACACAGTATTTAACTGTAATATGAACTGTATTTTACTGTAGGACATTTACGCAGTATGTTACTGTATTTTAAAGTAGCATTGTGAAAATTGCTGTATATTATAGAATAAAGATACACATATAATTCTGTAAATACATACACAGCATAAAAAAATGGTGCTGTAAATGTAAATACAGTATTTTTACTGTAATTTGTTTACAGTATGTTACTACAGATTCTACAGAAATTGTTAACAGTGTGCTATAAAACCTACAGAACTATATAAACAAAACGCATACGGTACTACTAACACAAGCCAAAACACATGAGAGTACTGTATCACACCTGTTCAACATCAAAACACACACACACAAGACAGCTGGAATCATTTCACATGCCCTGCAAATCTCAATAAACTTTGAGGAAAAACCACAGATGTGATGTACAGCATAAATGCATAAATTCATGCAAGAGTCGAAGCTTCCTAAAACAGTCCAAACACATCAGGCAATCAGCAGCACTGCACAGACACGTTAAATTTGTAACGAAAAGGCTGCGTTAAATTTTAAAAAGTGGGATCTCACTATGCATATAAGCTTAACTCCTTTGCTAAACAATAAAAAAGCTCTGTCACACTTTATTTTAAGGTACATTCTTGCTATTAATGCTATTAACAAACCATTTACTAACTAACTTGCTGCATATTAATAGTTATTAAGTTAGTAGTTGGGTTTACACTGCAAAAAATGCTTTATACTTAGAATTTTTTGGATATCTGGACTAGAAACAAAACAAAAAAATCATAGTTAAGTTTAAAATAATGAAATGTGTTTAGAAATAAGTCAAAATTAGGTGCGTTTTTCCTTAAATCAAGCTAAAAATCTTCTAATAAAGTAAACATAATATTGTTTTACTTTGAAATAAGAATATTTAGCTTGTTTTAAGTAAAAACTGACTTTTTAAATGAATTTTAAAAGAATTTTTAGATATTTGGACTAGAAACAAGACATTTTTTGCAGTGTAGATTAAACTACAACCTTACTAACTATTAATAAGCAGCACATTAGGAATTCAATGAGTTAAATTTCATGTAAAAATGACTATTTTTTTGCTTGTGCAGAAAATGCTTCTTAATTGAAGAATTTTAGATATTTGGACTAGAAACAAGGCACTTTTGCAGTGTAAACTCAGCTACAACCTTACTAACTCTTAATAATTCAGCAAAATCTGAGTTTAATGAGTTAAAATTCATGTGAAAAAACTATATATTTTACTATATATATTTTTATATTACTATATAAACTATATATTTTTTTGCTTGGGCAGAAAATGCTTCTTGATTGAACAATATTTAGATATTTGAACCTGAAACAGGACATTTTTGCAGTGTAGATTAAACTACAACCTTACTAACTATTAATAAGCAGCAAATTAGGAGTTTAATGAGTTAAATCAAATAAAAACAACTATATTTTTTGCTTATGCAGAAAATGCTTCTTGATTAAAGAATTTTTAGATATTTGGACTAAAAACAAGACATTTTTTGAAGTGTAAACTCAACTATGACCTGACTAGCTATTAACCAGCAGCACATTAGGAGTTCAATAAGTTAAATTTCATGTAAAAATGACTACATTTTTTTGCTTGTGCTGAAAATGCTTCTTAATTAAAGAATTTTACATATTTGGACTAGAAACAAGGCATTTTTGCAGTGTAAACTCAGCTACGACCTCACTAACTATTAATAAGCAGCAAAAAAAATAGTTTAATGAGGTAAAATTCTTGTAAAACCACTATATTTTTTGCTTGTGCAGAAAATGCTTCTTGATTGAACAATATTTAGATATTTGGACTAGAAACAATAAATGTTTGCAGTGTAAATTTAACTACTACCTCACTATTAATAAGCAGCACATTAGGAGTTTAATGAGTTAAAATTATAGTAAAACCACTATATTTTTGCTTATGCAGAAAATGCTTCTTGATTAAGGAATTTTTAGATATTTGGACTAAAAACAAGACATTTTTTGTAGTGTAAACTCAACTTTGACCAGACTAACTATTAACCAGCAGCAAATAAGAAGTTTAATGAGTTAAATTTTATGTAAAAATGACTATATTTTTTAGCTTGTGCAGAAAATGCTTCTTGATGGAAGAATATTTAGATAGTTACATGAATTTTAACTCCTTAATCTCCTAATTAGCTGCTTATTAATAGTATAGTAATAGTAAGGTAGAAGTTTACACTGCAAAAATGTTTTTGAATTTCTAGATAATTGGATTAGAAACGTGACTACTACTACTACTAACTACTACTGCTAATAATAATAGCATTAATTATCATAATATATCAAAGTTACCTTAACCCTCATGCTTTTCATAAAGTATTTATAAACCCTGATGTTACTGAAAAGGCTAACATAGTGTAAAATATACAGTAATTTGCAAAACACATGACAGCAGATACAATATAACCTCAAACAAAGCAGCTGGAATTGGATCGCATGCTCAAACTCAATAAGGAATAAAGTCTTACCTTAGTTTTTTTGTTGTTGGGAGTCTCCAAACAGAGTTATAGCAAAAGTCCAGCGTGTCGAAGCTTCCTAAAAGAGTCCAAACACATCATAAAATCAGCAGCACTGGAGAGACACGGTCATCCGTTGAAGCTTCCAGATGTGTGAAGAGAAAAAGAGGGAGAGATTTCAGACAAGAGGAAAGTGGTGTCGCCAGAAAAAAATTAACGTCGCTTTTCCATGATTGTAGTTGAAATATGAGGCTGGTGTGGATTTCGTATTCTGGGGAAGATCGTTTTTGCATGTACAGTACAGTAAATGGGTGTACAGTGATCTTATTTTAATCTGTAAACAATATTATGAGTTTGTCATTGACATTGAGGGAGTTCCTGAAGCGTTAGGAAACAAATGGGTCAAGCAGAAGAACATGTGCTTTTGATTTGTCTTTGAAACCTATTATTTATATGCATCCTGCTAAGTCAAATTGCATGTTGTTTTCATTTATTGCTGGTTGTTGATGTATTGTGCATTAAGTTTGCAAATAAACAACTGTAAATGTTTGCATTTTGCTGATTTATATGGTACTAAAATTAAATACTTTCAAACATACAATAGGCTTATAAAAAGCAGTAACTTTTAAAAATGATGTTTTTAGAAAAAAGGCTCATGGATGGATGGATGGACAGATGTTTTCAATTGATGGATGGATGGATAGATGAATGAAAGGATGGATGGAGATTATCGATGGATCAATGGATGGAGATTACCAATGGATGGATGGACGGATGGATGGATAGATTATCGATGGATGGATGGATGGATAGATGGAGATTATCGATGGATGGATGGATGGATGGATGGAGTAGATGGATGGAGATTATGGCTGGATGGATGGATGGATGGATGCATGGATCGATATTATCAATGGATGGATGAATAGATAGATGGATGGAAATTATCGATGGATGGACGGACAGACGGACGGATGGATGCATTGATGGATGGAGATTATCGATGGATGGATGAATGGAGATTATCGATGAACTAATGGATGGACGGATGGATGAAGATTATTGATGGAGTAGATGGATGGATGGAGATTATAGATGTATGGATGGATGGATGGATGGATGGAAGAATGGATGGAGATTATCAGATGGATGGATGGATGGATGGATGTATATTATCAATTGATGGATGGAGATTATCGATGGATGGGTGGATGGATGGATGGATGGATGGATGGACGGATAAAGATTATAGATGGATTGATGGATATTATTAATGGATGGATGGATGATATTATCTATGAATGGATGGATGGAGTTTATCATTGGATGGATGGATGGATGTATATTATCGATGGATTGATGGATGGATAGAAATTATTGATGGATAGATGGATATTATTGTTGGATGGATGGAAGGATGGATGGATGGATATTATCAATGAATGGATGGACGGATGGATGGATAGATTATCGATGGATGGATGGATGGATGGATGGATGGATGGATGGATGGATGGAGATTATCGATGGATGGATGGATGGATGGATGGATGGATGGATGGATGGAGATTATCGATGGATGGATGGATGGATGGATGGAGATTATCGATGGATGGATGGATGGATGGACAATATCTATGGATGGATGATGAATGGTTGGAGAATATTCATTAATGGATGGATGAATGCATTGAGATTATTGATTGCCTGATTGATAGATGGATGGATAGATGGAGAATATCTATTTATGGATCATGAATGCATTGAGATTATTGATTGCTTGATGGATGAATAGATGGATGGATGGAAAGGATGAATGGATGGAGAATATCATATCGATGGATGGATAGAATGAAACAGAATGATTAAGATAGAATGAGAAGACAGACACACACAGACAGAGAGACAGACAGAGAGATAGACAGACAGACAGACAGACAGACAGACAGACAGACAGATATATAGATAGATAGATAGATAGATAGATAGATAGATAGATAGATAGATAGATAGATAGATAGATAGATAGATAGATAGATAGATAGATAGATAGATAGATAGAATAAAGCTGAACTTGTTTCTGGACAGAAGCGTGTGGATAAAGTGAGCGGATACAGAATCCTCAAACCCATCAAGGACAAACTCTAATGTAAAAAGCGGGAAGCGGATCTCACGTAAACACCTTTGACAGCCATTAACTCCAACTGTTGCACTCGCAGACTTTCTCAGTACGCTGAAACCTCTTCTTAATGGCTATAAAATCAAACAATGGAGAAGAAAAGAGGGTCAGACTAAAGCTCGCATTTGTGCTGATGAAATAGCAAAAGGTACACCCAGAAGAACTTAACCTGAAAACCGAATGCACTCACTGTCACGTTATTCTTTTCCTGCATTCTGCATTCTTTTCCAGCTCGTGATCTAGCTTTCTAATAAATCTGGCATTGTAGGCTAGGTATATTTCTGTCTCTGTGGATTATATGAAAGACACGTTGGATAAACATCTGCTAAATAAATAACATTTGTGCAGTATTAGCAACAAGAAAGCTTTTATTTACAGTATTCACTCAATGCATGATGCTGTTTCTGTCTGAACACTCAATAATTGTTTGTTCAGTTTCTCGTATACTTCAGATTGTGTACATTCAATATACAAAATGAAAATGTTATTGGTTATTTTCATCAGTTGCTTGTTTTACTTTAAACAAAAATGCTGAGTTATTACAACTCAAATTTGGGTAAAATATGGGGTTAATAATTGAATTGAAACAGTTGGGTTTATCCATTTCTTACCAGATTTGTGTTAAAACAGTGTACGTTTATACTATCGTATAAGTTTTATATATCAAACACTATATAATACATTTGAATATTACATTCCATTACACATATGATACACTGGGTTAAGGGGCGGCGCGGTGGTGCAGTGGGTAGCACAATCGCCTCACAGCAAGAAGGTTGCTGGTTCAAGCCTCAGCCAGGCCAGTTGGCATTCCTGTGTGGAGTTTGCATGTTCTCCCCGTGTTGGCGTGGGTTTTCTCCCGGTGCTCCGGTTTCCTCCACATTTGTTTGGGCTGGTTATGTACAGTGCATCCAGCAAGTATTCGTAGCGCTTCACTTTTTCCACATTTTTATGTTATAGCCTTATTCCAAAATGGATTTAATGAATTTATTTCCTCAGAATTCTACAGACAATCCCCCATAATGACAATGTGAAAAAAAGAGTTTTTGAAATTGTTGCAAATTTTTTACTAATAAAAAAGCTGAAAAATCACACGTACATCAGTACATGTACAATGTACAATTGAGCTCAGGTACATTCTGTTTCCACTGATCATTCTTGAGATGTTTCAGCAGCTTCACTGGAGTTCACTTGTGGTCAATTCAGTTAATTGGACATGATTTGAAAAGGCATACACCTGTCTGTATAAGGTCCCAGGGTTGACAGTGCATGTCAAAGCACAAACCAAGCATGATGACAAAGGAATTGTCTGTAGACCTCCGAGAGAAGATTCTCTTGAGGCACAAGGCTGGGGAAGGTTACAGAAAAATTTCTGCTGCTCTGAACGTTCCAACGAGCACAGTGGCCTCCATCATCCGTAAGTGGAAGATGTTTGGAACCATCAGCACTCTTCCTAGAGCTGGCCGGCCATCTAAGCTGATTGATCGGGGGAGAAAGGCCTTAGTCAGGGAGGTGATCAACGTTTGGAGAAATCCAGGCAGCGCTGATCACCAGGCTAATACCATCTTTACAGTGAAGCAGGGTGGTGGCAGCATCATGCTGTGGGGATGTTTTTCAGCAGCAGGAACTGGAAGACTAGTCAGGATAGATGGAAAGATGAATGCAGCAATGTACAGAGACATTTTGAATGAAAACCTGCTTCAGAGTGCTCTTGACCTCAGACTGGGGCGACGGTTCATCTTCCAGCAGGACAAAGACCCAAAGCACACCGCCAAAATATCAATGGAGTGGCTTCACAACAACTCGAGCCCAGACCTAAATCCTTTTGAACATCTCTGGAGAGATCTGTAAATGGCTGTACACTGTCGCTTCTCATCCAACATGATAGAGCTTGAGAGGTACTGCAAAGAGGAATGGGCAAAAATTCCCAAAGACAGGTGTGCCAAGCTTGTGGCATCATATTCAAAAAGACTCGAGGCTGTAATTGCTGCCAAAGGTGCATCAACAAAGTGTTGAGCAAAGGCTGTTAATACTGATGTACAGGTTTTTTATTTTGAATAAATTTGCAACAGTTTCAAAAACTCTTTTTTCACATTGTCATTATGGGGGATTGTGTGTAGAATGTTGAGGAAATAAATTAATTTAATCCATTTTGGAATAAGGCTGTAAATATAAAATATGTGGAAAAAGTAAAGCGCTATGAATACTTTCCGGATGCATTCTTTTTGAAAAAAACAGAAAATGTTGACTTTAGTGATGACGAGGCTCCATTTAAACGGCACAAGATGCCATCTGACAGCAAGGGAAAAATGCCCTGCAGCAGTTGTTTTCCATCCCATTAGATTGTATTTTTTTAAAATAACCAGTCCAGGAGATGGTGTTGATCGACAAAGACATTAAAAGCAAGTAAATAGATTCAAACATTTCGTTTCGAAGCTGTCCAAATGTGACTGTTTATACGCATCAGCTGCCGAGCTGAAGTTCAAAGCATCCTCCGTGCACATACACGAAAAGCATTATGGGTAATTTTGCTTTCTAAGAAAAAGGTCTATAGCGCATGTCTTTGGACTGTGGGGGAAACCAGAGCACCCGGAGGAAACCCACGCCAACACGGGCCTAGTCGGGACTCAACATTCTTGCTGCATTCTTTAACATAAATAACACAGCCTTCAAAACATTTTTGAGTCGGTTTTTTATCATTCAACATGAGTGTTCATACTGTTCTTTTTTTTTTTTAATAAGAACAAAATAGGTAAATAATGAAAATACCTGACATAACTAGCCTTAACAGAAACCAGCACACACAAAAATATTCATTCCATTCCTGAAATATTGGCATACAACAACCTTATGATTTCATGTCTCGTAAAAGACTAAGCATCATTAATGTTTAATTTGAGGTTTCCTCAAGAGTAATTGTGGCTGAAGCTCCATGAAGTACTCCAGATATCACTAATTAAATGCACTGCATTCCTTTAAAAGTCATTTATGGAAAAAAATTAATGAACACACGTTTCAGTGCATGTAAAAGTAAGTCAGACTCACCTTCAACCCCATGAACACTTCAAATCTCAAATGAAAACTGATGAAACCTGCAAACATACGAGGATAACCTCATTCATCCAGTCTAGACACATTTTTCTTTTAAGCTTAATAATGCAGAGCACTGAAAACAGCTTGTCCTGCAAATCACCTGTGACTCTTACTCGAAAGATTAACCTGGATCACATGAAATATTGCAGAAATATTGCAGACTGTAAAAATTACCTACAATTTAAAATATTCAGCATCAGATATGATCCATGTTGATAAAATAGAAGTTCACAAAAATACAATTCTGTCATCATTTACTTAACTGCACATTGTTCAAACCTGCAGTCTTTTTAAGAAATTGCACAAACTAGTGGCTGCACAGTGGCTAAGTGGTTAGGACTGTCGCCTCACAGCAAGAAAGTTCTTGGTTCAAGTCCCGGCTGGGCCAGTTGGTATTTCTGTGTGGAGTTTGCATGTTCTCCCCGTGTTGGCAGTTAATTTCACTGGCAACCTCTGAAATACAGACTGAGCCAAATGAAATTAATTGAATGAATATTATTTTCTACATAAAAATTTTTTAAAAATTAATCGCTACCTCATCCCCACCATCTTCACTTCAGGGGGTTTTGGTGAATATTTTGCTCGTTTTAAACTCGCGCACGAGCAGATAATTTCCTATCTAGTTACGCATTCAGTTACTCACACTTACAAAGTCCGCCATGTAAATAGTGAATGCGCCATTGTGTGACCCAAAACTCTCTTAAAAGGAATGGAAGATGAGATTGGTTTAATGTAAATTACACTCAAACACACCCATAACTCATTAAGAGAATAAAGACAATGCTTTTAAACCATGCGGCGAGCACATCGACTATTTTTCCCCTTCTTAAAATAGCAAAAGTTGACTTGGACTCATCTTGGTTTCATCAACGCTTGATGAAGGGCGTGTCTAATTTGGGGCTGACACGATCGCTATAGCAGCGTCAGCCAATGAAATTAGTCCGCAATCTGGTCCTGTCTGAGCTGGGGTATTTGCATAAAGTGATCTGATTGGCTGACGCTTCAATTAGGGATTGAAAAGTTGCCGATGAAGCAGCGCCGAGGGATCCACAATTCAATTCGGCAATGCTAGACGTCACCCATTCAAAGTGAATGCGAAGCGTTGACGCCCCGCGTGAATCAAGCATAAGCGCTCTGCACTATAGATCATGCACTTAGACCATTACAATAAAACACCTTACGTTTATGTGCCTGTGGCTTAGGTAAGTGCTAAAATTATCCAGAAACAGATTTACATACAACACTAGGAATTAGAGTTAGAAATTAAAGCATTAAGAATTATTAGCATTAAATAAAGAATTTAAATTAGCATTACAAATAAAAGCATTAGAAATGAAAGAAATTAAGCACTGATTTCAATTTAATTGTAAGGGTTGTGAATATTAATGAGCACCAACATCCCCAAACAAAATAATGACTCTGTTTAGCCTTTGAAATCAACCAACAAACATATTCTAGCCTCTACACATTAAACTAGGATAACAGAAAGCATTTCAGAAAGAAAACGCCACTGTTTTGGGGGACAAACACCTGCTTGGATCTTGCAGGTTAATAAAATCCTCTTTCCTTTTTACTCCTCTGTGTCTGGTGACTGGGAATTTGCGGAAACAGACAATAAAACTGATGGCTTAGAAATATACAGCCTGAAAACACTTCCTGGAGAAGCCAAAACACTCCGTCCGTCTGACCGGTAAACACTCCCTAAGGTCAGACAACAGATGAGACCTACAACCTGCCGTTGGACCTCAGATTTTTAGCTCATCTCTCCTCTGAAATTTGGAAAACAGGACGTGATTTAAGCTCCGCTATTTGTGTGCTGAGTTCATAAAGGGTGCATGTGATGCTTGAGTTCAGCTCTCAAGAGATGAAGCTACATGAAAACAATCTGAAAGTGAAGGACACTGAGAAATGTGGGATTCAATAAAACGCCTACATACTGTAGAAACGAAAGGCTCTTAACGGTCATTTCAGTATCAGCAGCTGCTGTAGCTACTATAAAATGTGCATAACTTTCTCAGGCTGAAACCAAAGAAGAAAAAACAAAACGTAAAAATCCTGAATCGCTTAAGAAGCTCTTCATTACACTTATTTTACTCGATTACAAAGTCAATATCTGAATCATCAAAACACTGTTCACACTGCATGTATGCTGAATGATAAACGTTCAGCTTGTAATTAACCTTGTTAATGCAATAGCAAAACAGCCAATGAGTTATAGCCTTGTTATTATGTGTCTTATTGTAATACTTGGTCAATTACGAGGCATGTTATTCCAAGATAACCACTGAAAAACAAGCTCATACAAGTACTTCAGACTACCTTCACTGGTAAACTTTTTTTTACACTGTTTGGCATCTTGAGACGGAATATTTAGTAGTAGGTAGTTTTAGTTTTGTTTTGCCAGCTTTATTACATTTACATTTAGTCATTTAGCAGACGCTTTTATCCAAAGCGACGTACAAATGAGGACAAGGAAGCAATTTACACAACTATAAGAGCAGCAGTGAATAAGCGCTATAGACAAGTTTCAGGTGTGTAAAGTCTAAGAAGCAAAGCATTAGTAATGTTTTTTTTTTTTGAGAGAGAGAGTACAGTTAGTGGTATAGCCAGAGAGGCAGTTACAGATTAGGAAGGAAAGTGGAGACTAAATAGTTGAGTTTTTAGTTGTTTCTTGAAGACAGCAAGTGACTCTGCTGTTCTGATGTAGTTAGGGAGTTCATTCCACCAACTGGGCAGATTGAATGTGAGAGTTCGGGAAAGTGATTTCTTCCCTCTTAGGGATGGAACAACGAGGCGACGTTCATTCACAGAACGCAAGTTTCTGGAGGGCACATAAATCTGCAGAAGTGAGAGCAGATACGAAGGAGAAAAGCCAGAGGTCGCTTTGTAAGCAAACATCAGAGCTTTGAATTTGATGCGAGCAGCAACTGGCAGCCAGTGCAAACGGGTGAGTAGCGGAGTGACATGTGCTCTTTTGGGTTCATCAAAGACCACTCGTGCTGCTGCGTTCTGAAGCAGCTGAAGAGGTTTGATAGAGTTAGCTGGAAGCCCGGCTAGTAGAGAGTTGCAATAATCCAGTTTGGAGAGAACAAGAGCTTGAACAATGAGTTGAGCTGCATGTTCAGATATGAAGGGTCGGACCTTTCTGATGTTATAGAGTGCGAATCTGCAAGATCGAGCAGTTCTAGAAATGTGGTCAGAGAAGTTTAGTTGGTCATCAATCGTTACTCCAAGGCTTTTTACCATTTTGGATGCAGTAATGGTTGCCCCATCCATCTGGATTGAAAAGTTATGGTCTAGAGTCAGGTTGGCAGAAACTTCAAGCATTTCCATTTAAAAAAATATTATGTTGTTACATGTAAATTGCATTAATTTTATTACAAATTATATTATTATTTGGTAAATTATTGCAGTTTAGAGCATTATTCTGTGTATAATTATTTAGTTTTGTGGCAATTATTGTAACAAATGGACTAACGTACGTCTACTAGATTATAGTTTACAAAGAAAAACAGACTTATCAGCATCCCAATGCAAAGCGGAGACCCAGAAGGGACGTGATGGGGGGGAAACTGGCTGGAAACAAAATAAAAAGTAAAAAACTGGGTGGAAGAAAAAAAATGAGTGGGAGAAGAAAAACAGTGATAGGAAAATATGTTTAAGTGTTTGCGTTCCTTTGCAAAGATGTTTTGCGTTCCCTCGCAAAACTGTTGTTCCAAACACTTCCTTTTCACTTCATACATTTCAACCCTCTCGTTTTTGCCAGGATTCTCCTGTATTTTACTATACTATCCCACTATCAGCCCATATTTCTTATATATTTTTATCTTGAAAGCTCGCTGAAATTAATAAAAAAAATGTCTGCAATCACTTTCTTTCCATTAAAGCTGTGCGTCGATCGCCCCCCTTCATTTGCAACCTCTGAATCAGATGTATACATACGCGCTCTGTTTGATAAACTGATCCCAGATCAGCTTCTGTACACGCTATTAAAGTGACACCTCTGTTATAAAACAAGTGAAGAGCAGCAGATCTCGTTTTTTGCTTGTCACTTCAAGAATGCACAGATCTATAATAAAAGCATTCGCTCCTTTTTAAAACGATGTGTACAAAAGCTGATCTGGAATCAGTGTATCATATGGAGCGCTTATACAAGAAAGAAAGTGATTGCAGACATTTTATATTAATTTCAACACGCTTTCAAGATTAAAAATACATGAGAAATATGGGAAAATACTTAATGATAGGATGATAGCAGGATAGAATGGTAAAATACGGGATTATCCTGGCAAAAACTGGAGGGTTGACATGTATGAAGTGAACAGGAAGTGTTTGTGGAAACACAAAACATCTTTGCATTCCCTCGCAAAACATCTTTGCGAGATAACGCAAATACTTAAAAAAACATATATAACCAGTTTTTATTTTTTCTCCCACCATCACGTCCCTTCTGGGTCTCAGAGAACAACTGTCTAAAAAAAAAATAAAATAATTAAAAAAAAAAAAAATAAAAAATAAATAAATAAATAAATAAATAAATAAATAAATAAATAAATAAATAAATAAATAAATAAATATATATATATATATATATATATATATATATATATATATATATAATACATATATATATATAATACATATATATATATATAATACATATATATATATAATAATAATAATAATAATAATACACACACACATATACACACATATATATATATATATATATATATATATATATATATATATATAAAATAATAATACATATACATATATATATATATATATATATATATATATATATATATATATATATATATATAAAATAATAATACATATACATATATATATATATATATATATATATATATATATATATATATATATATATATATATATATATATATATATATATATATATAATAATAATACATACATACATACATACATATATATATATATATATATATATATAATACATACATACATACATATATATATATATATATATATACATATATATATATATATATATATATATATATATATATATATATATATATATATATATATATATATATATATATATAATAATAATAATAATAATACTAAAACTGCTTAGCACGCTAAAAAGCTAAACTGTGTTATAGTAAAACTAGAAAGAGGTGTTAAACGAGGCAGAGGCAAAGTCAAACATTCAAACCAAGGTTAAATTCAATGTAAAGTTAAATAAAAAAATTATCCCATGTAAATTGCATTCATTTTATTAGAAATTTCATCATTATTTTGTCAACTGTTGCAATATTTGGTGTCTAATTGTTTTGTTTTGTGGCATAATATACATCATAAGTAGTATAATCTACATCTACTCATCTACTAGCCTGTTGTTTATAAAGAAAAACAGGCAACTGCCTAAAAATTTGACATTATCCCTTACTTAAACCGCTTGGTAGGCTAAAAAGCTAAATTGTGTTATAGTGAAAGTAGTAAGAGGTGTGAAACATGAGGCAAAGTAAAACAAGCCATGGTAAAATTCAATGTAAAGTTAAATAAAAAAATAAAAATCAACATTATCCCATGTAAATTACATGAATATTACGTTTATTTTATTATAAATTACATTTTTATTTTGTAAATTAATGCAGTTTAGAGCAATATTTTGTGTGTAATTGTTTAGTTTTGTGGCATAATATACATCATACATGGTATAATACATCCACTAGCCTGTTGTTTACGAAGAAAAACAGGTTTATCATCAGTCCAATGCAAGCAGAGAACAACTGTCTAAAAATTCGACATAATCCCATACTTAGACCACTTAGCAGGCTACAAAGCTAAACTATAGTGAAACTAGTAAGAGATGTTAAATGAGGCAAAGTCAACATTCAAACCACGGTAAAATTCAATGTAAAGTTAACAACAAGTCACTTACTGTGGTAAATAGTAGGCAAGAAGTACAAAGAATAGAAGATACTGGATCTCTACCAATAACTGAAATAATCAAGTTATTGTTATATTTATCGATCACTTGACACTTTACCGTTGCTCTGCGTCAGCGAAATTTCGCGGGCTAAATTCAAACAGAATGCCCGCGCTTTTGTCAATCAGGAGAGCAGATCCTCAAGCACATTTTGCTCAACTGAAGATTAATCGCGCGAATTCACGGCGATTAACAACAGGAAGCTTCTTGGTTTTGGAAGTGAGGTTTACATAGCCTGTTGAAAATGGATAGTGTCCCTCTTTTTGCACGTGAACGTCCAATGATGATGCATCTTGTGCTTGTGCAGCTACAATTACAGGTATGCTGAATCAGAATCAGAAAGAGCTTGATTGCCAGGTATGTTCACACATACGAGGATGTTTTCAGGACAGAAGCTTCTACAGTGCAACAGAATGGAAAAGATGAGACAAAAACATATAATATGCCTAAATTAATTTAAAAATAGAATTAAATAGGACATTTTTAACCAACTCACCTAACACATAACCAACAGTATCTTATGAATAAACAGACAAAATAAAAGGATGTCAAAAATTAAATTAATTAAAAATATATATATTTATAAATAAAAACACAAATACATTTCAATATATTATCATCTTACCAGGTTGTGCTAGACAGGGGTTGCTGAAACAACCTTGGAATAATAACTTATCATTTTATGACAAAATGAGATTATTGTTACTCTGTTAAAAATATTTTAAAAGTGTTTAAGTTATCAGCACATTTTGTAGTTGTATGCACAGCTTACCAAAGCTGCAAATTTGCCAACCTACAGAAAACGCAACATTTCAAAGAGACTTCTGCATGAGCTTAGCTTCCTACATCACTTTACTATTTAGCCAACCTAATTTAACTGAAACACTAATATCTGAACAAGCAACCTTAATTAGTTTTAAAATATAAGCAAAACTCTGTGCACTAGGGAAATGTTTTGTGCTCTGCTGAGTCTATAAACAACTACAAATATTATTTTTGAGTCCTCTATTTTTTCATCTGTTGTAATGTTCATCTTCATTTGTTTGTTTAAATGCAACTTAAATTCAACAATGAACCATTTCTTCCAGTGTACTTTATTATCTTTCTGAACAAAACGAAAATTCAGGAATGAAATATGCAGCATGGGCTCATTATAAAAGCGTAGCCCTATATACATTTCTGGAGATCGCGAACTATGTAGCCAGTAGTAGTGTACATATGGCTGCAAATCGTCTTTAAAATGAATGCTAAGGGGTGGTATGATGCTATTCCTTTTCTCATTTACCAGCTGACCACTTACCTCCATGTGGACAGCTTTCCCACTATTACCAGTTTGCCCAGCGGCTCGCCATGTACTGTGCGTAGGTGGACTAGAGGCGCAGAGAGGAGTTGACCATGAAGACTGGTTCGAGTATGCTGAAGAACGATTCCAGAAAGCGGGTAAGACAAAAACAGAAGTCAAAGAAATAAAATATGCAAGTAAATAACAGGATGAGAATGTGGTGAAATCTGAAAACGTGGTAATAATTAGGCAAGGGCTTTTCATTTTCTGGATTGCTTTTTTAAACTGGGTCTGGGGAAGTGGGGGGGGGGTGACTGGGAGTAATCAATCGGTGCCTTTGAAAACATTATTGGTGGGGTTTAGGGAAGGAGAAGGGTGGGTCAGTCGATCGGTCAGTCATTCAGTCAGTTGACAGCGGCCTCTGGTGGATTTGCGCAAGGAGAGCAGGCGTGAATGGCAATCACGAAAGCAATTTGAGATCTGAAAAAGTGTACACAGCGGCCTCCGGTGGAATTATGCTCCTTTCTGCAGACGAACAATGTTTTTGAAGTGTTTCAGTCAGGTTTCAGAGCTCATCACAGTACAGAAACTGCATTAGTGAAAATAACCAACGATTTACTCTTAGCTGCTGACCAAGGGTGCATCTCGCTATTAGTTCTACTCGATCTTAGTGCGGCATTTGACACCATTGACCATGGTATCCTTATTAATCGCTTAAAGTCTACAGGTGTCCAGGGACAGGCCCTACAATGGTTTAAGTCATACTTATCTGACCGTTACCAGTTTGTGAATATTAATGGACAGCCTTCACAAATCAGCCCAGTAACATACGGGGTGACTCAAGGATCAGTTTTAGGCCCTTTGCTGTTTACAATATACATGCTACCCCTATACAAATAAAGGTGAATTGAATTGAATTGAATTTACGTGAGAACAGCAGGCGCGAATGGCACTCACGAAAGCAATTTGAGATCTGAAAAAGTGCACACAGCGGCCTCCGGTGGATTTATGCGAGAACCGCAGGCGCGAATGGCACTCACAAGAGCAATTCGAGATCTGAAAATGCGTACACAGTGGCCTCTGGTGGATTCGCGAAAACAAAAACTGCAAAAAAAGTACCTCCTGGTAAAACCTCCCACTGCATAAAACATATGCCAGAATAGTTGGCAGCTCATTCCGCTGTGGTGACTCAGGGATACAGAGACTAAAATGAATGAATGAATAACCCATCAGTTGTTTTGGTCAATAATTAACACAACATAGAGTTAAAACATCCCACCTTTTTATTTTTGAGTGGTCAAATAAAATGGAATAAATATTAAAATGCAATGTCATGCCTTAAAATAAATAGCCAGTTTTGTTTGGCCTAAAATTAAATCCAACTATTGAAAAATAAATTCTCTTCATTAGATATTATAAAAACATAAAAATAAATGACACCATATAAAAATATTCACTATAACTCCTAAATATGCTTTCCAAAGAGAGAGAGAGAAATAGAGAGAGAGAGAGAGAGAGAGAGAGAGAGAGAGAGAGAGAGAGAGAGAGAGAGAGAGAGAGAGAGAGAGTCTCTGCTGTGGAATTTAGGTCAGAGCTCATTAACAATTTCAGGGATTTAGTGTTTCAGCTCAAGTTTTTCAAAGGAAAAACAAAAGCGTGGCAGGCTGGATTGTGGCCATTAGCTTCGGGTGGAAGCGTCTGAGCTTTTTCTGTAAGTGCTGGAACACACACTTGTACTGTATAATCTCAGAAGAAGAGCATGAAAATGATATACAGGCAAACAAGCAGAAACATGACCTGAGCACTGAGGGAAAAGTGTTGCTTTACGCTGAAATTGCTTTCCTGCTGCAACGAATTGGCATTCTGCTAGTTAGGCATCAGACATGCATGCAAAGTGGCTTAAAGGGATGAAAAACGAACATTTCCACACCATTTACTCACACTACAAGTGGTTCTAAACATTTACGAATTGCTTTCTTCTGTGGAATACAAAAGAAGATATTTTGAAGAATGTTGGGGGAGCTACAATAAATAAAAAAAATACTAGGGAAGGTTTCTGGCCACAATGTTTAAATATGATGGTTACTGGTTTCAAACATTCTTCAGTATATCTTCACTGTTAACAATTTTCTGTAGAATCTACAGTAACTCGCTGGCAGAAGTTCACCAGTAATTTATTGTAAATCAATTACAGCAAAAATACTGTATTTCCATTTACACCACCATTTGTCTTGCTCTATATGCATTTACACATTGCATATATTTACTGTCAAACATGCAGTCATTTTCACAATGCAACTTTAGCTAATATCAGCCATGCATCTAATGCAGCCATGCATCTAATGTTATAATGCAACCATAAAGTTAAAATCATAATGCGACCAATGCAGCTAACGTCATAATGTGACCATCATAATGCGACTATGCAGCTAACCTTATACTACGATCATGATGCTAATGTTAATGCAACCATCATAATGAGACCATGCAGCTAACATCATAATGTGACCATGCAGCTAACCTCATATTGCAACCATGAGGCAAATGTTGTAATGTAATGTTGTAATGTAACCATGCAGCTAACACTGTAGTGTGACCATGCAGCTAACTTCATAATGTGGGGTCCTGTAGCTGATGACATAATGCAGCCATGCATCTAATGATATAATGCAACAATGAAGTTAAAATCATAATGCGACCATGGAGCTAACATCATAATGTGACCATGCAGCTAACCTTATACTACGATCATGACGCTAATGTCATAATGCAACCATCACAATGTGACCATACAGCTAACATCATAATATGACTATCATAATGCGACCATGCAGCTAACCTCATACTGAGACCAGTTACAGTAGCATACTGCATAATTGTCATACAGTAAAATGCAGTTCATATTACAGGTAAGGGGCTCTATTTTAATGATCTAGGTGCAAAGTCTAAAGCGCATAGCGCAAAAGCATTAAAGGCGTGTCCGAATCCACTTTTGCTATTTTGAGGATGGAAAAATACGCTCAGCGCCACAGCACATGGTCTAACAGGGTTGTGCTTATTCTCTTAATGAGTTATGGGTGTGTTTTGAGCATAACGTGCATTAAACCAATCAGAGTCTTGTCTCTCATTAAATGGCGGTTCTGGGGGGGGCGGTGCCCCCTTGTCAACAAGCTTGGCCCCCCTCTGGCCCCCCTAATTTTAGACGTGTATTGTTGTGTCAAAATATTAGACTGTAAAAGATATGGACGTAGTATCCGTGACGTCACCCATAGGTTTCTGAACACTGCAAAAGAAGCTACAAGTAGGCGCAGCCAACCGTCACCATTTTGTTCACGCGTTCATTTGATCTTAAATAAAAACAAATACATTTATAGAGATGATTTAGAAGTATAAAAATTCACTCACCTGCGAAAAGTAGGCCACATCATCTGATAATTGTAGGAAATAATCCCAAAAGGCAATTGACTGTATAAAGAAACATTAACCAACACAAAAATACGATGTATATGCCGAGTTCAGCAGCTAATTAGCCGGAACCATCTGAGGCGACCGAGCAGCGAGACCTAACTGTCTCTTAGATGGCCACGCCCTTAATTATGCAGACTTAATATAACTTAATAAAAACGTACTACTTGGCTCGCATAATGATTTTAGTGTACTGTATAGGATGGAAGTATGCGGTTTCGGACGCAGCCCTAGACTTCATGGAGCCAGCTCCCCAAGGTGAGTCGATGAATTGCAGTTTTAGTTACTTCCGTATTGGCTTCCCGAGGGGGGAGCGGGAGGTTGCCGCTTGGTCAAAAAGCAAGATCAACCATAGGTGGCGCGCACTCGCTCTCTCTGTCAGTGACAGTGCTGCGCGCATTAGTTCCCCGCATTTGTCAGAAGTTAATCCCCAAATTGAAACAGGTAAGGTTCAACTTCAGTCACTTTCATGTTGTGAAACACTATCAAAATGTCCACTGTTGATTATATTAGACTTCTGTCTTCAATAGCGATTTCAAAACTTTTAATAGAGGAAGTCTTCGGCTATGCAGAGGTTATTATGAATCAGAAATTGACAATACATAGTTTTACGTTAGGAAATGCAGTCTCAAACTTACAGTAGGCAAGTGCCGGAGAACAAATGTAACACATTGATCAAGTTTAGTGTTCAGTCACGCTCATGCTGGAAGGGCATCCACTGTGTAAAACATATGCTGGATAAGTTGGTGGTTCAATCCGCTGTGGCGACCCCAGATTAATAAAGGGAATAATTGAATGTTTATGAAGACTGCAGACTGCGTAAAAATTACTTCGAAAAATTGTTTAAGTGTGTGGGAAGAATGTGATGTGTAAAGTTTGCCCCCCAAAAGTACAAGGGGCCCCTGTTATATACTGCGCCTAAAAACAACAGTCAAATTAGATATTTTTGACGTGACTCAAAAGACAGTAATAATTAGAGATGATTAGCTGCATTTCCATCCACCTATTTTTTGTGCATTTTGGAATATTGCATTAAAAAAACCCTGGATGGAAACGCCAAGGTGTGCATACATTTTAAAACTGCACATAAAAAAATGATGCACACAACTGAGTATGATAAACTTCTTATCGCGTAAGAAAAATGCGCATAAACAATGATGGAAATGCATTTACAGAATAAATTCCAGCATGCGCTTCAAAAAAGGTGAGGTCCGAACATTT
This sequence comes from Danio aesculapii, assembly GCF_903798145.1. Classification (NCBI taxonomy): domain Eukaryota; kingdom Metazoa; phylum Chordata; class Actinopteri; order Cypriniformes; family Danionidae; genus Danio; species Danio aesculapii. The sequence goes on from NC_079457.1 coordinate 6,086,413, forward strand.
TTATATATTATATCAGAGATAGAAATGACGACCATCCTTGATGGAAAACATGAGGGAGTGAGCAAATCTTCCAAGAAATGCAAGCGAAGATGACATGACTGAGCACATTGCGTTTCGGCTGCATGTTCTAAGACGAAAGTAAGTTATTATATAAGAATAAAAAGGCCTTCTAGCGCAGCAACTTCCATTTTTCTTTTGATATTTGGTGCCAATAGCCATATCATCCTGCAGACCAAGACCTTACTGAAGCTAAGCTGAGCCTGGTCAGTGCCTGGATGGGAGACCACATGACAAAACTAGGTTGCTGTTGGAAGTGGTGTTAGTGAGGCCAGTACAGTGAAGGGGACACTATACTGTCAGTGAGTGCCATCCTTCGGATAAAACATTAAATCGTGGTTCTGACTCTCTGTGGTCATTAAAAAAAAAATCCCATGGCACTTCCTGCTATTGGCTCTGTTTCATGAGGAGAGTATAAATGAATAAGCCTAAAGCGACCCTATTGATAAAAAAGGAACGACTATCACAACTATTAAACATTTTAACAAGGCATCAATCTATCAAAGCCACAAATCAACTGCAAAAAATGGTTTTAAACACCACAGGAAAATATTTGTAAGTCATCAAAATGCACCTCTGTTTGTTGTGAATACACTCCCTCTAGAGGACAAAATACCATACTGCGCCTTTAAAACAACAGTCAGATTAGTTCATCTTGATGCAAAAGAGAGCAATAAACTCAAGACTGGGGTCTTTTATTTTGATCATATTGTCACCATCTGTGAAGAAACTGAAAAAAACATCCCATTTTAATGAGAACAATTAGGTTTATTTAGTATAAAAGTATTTCAGAATGACAGGCGAAATTCATTGACATGAGAGGGAAACACACACAGGAAATGATGCTCCAATAATACCTGTAGGACACTATAAATATATCCATGCACTGATTTGATGGATATATTTTAAATTGGAGCCGTTTCATCAAGAGAGTATAAATCGAATAAGCCTAAAGCGACTCTAAAGATGAAAGAGAACAAATCTCACGACTGTCAAACATTTAACAAGGCATCCATCTATCAAATCCACAAATGAAACTGCAAAAAAGGTTTTCTTGTGTTAGCCTTATTGAAACACACACTTCAGGCACTTTCAGAGCAAACCTGCACCGTTTTAAACACCACAGGAATATATTTGTAAGACAGTCATCGAAATACACCTCTGTTTGTTGCAAATACACTCCCTCTGGTGGAGAAAATGACATACTGCGCCTTTAAAAGAACAGTCAAATTTGTCATGATGTGACTCAAAAGAGAGCAATAAACTCAAGACTAAGGGCTTTTATCATCTTATTTTGATCAGACTGTCACCATCTGAAAAAAACATCCCATTTTAATGAGAACGATTAGGTTTATTTAGTACAAAAGTATATCAGGATGACGGGCGAAATTTGTTGACATGAGAGGGAGACACAAACATAAAATTATGCTCCAATTACATCTGTAGGACAATATAAATATATCCATGCACTCATTTATTGGATAGATATATATATATATATATGTATATATATATATATATATATATATATATATATATATATATATATATATATATATTTATAATTGGTGCAGTTTCATCAAGAAAGTATAGATGAATAAGCCTAGAGCGACTCTAAAGATAAAAGAGAACAAATCTCACGACTGTCAAACATTTAACGAGGCATCTATCTATCAAATCCACAAATGAAACTGCAAAAAAGGTTTTCTTGTGTTAGCCTTATTGAAAAACACACTTCAGGCACTTTCAGAGCAAACCTGCACCGTTTTAAACACCACAGGAAAATACTTGTAAGACAGTCATCGAAATGCACCTCTGTTTGTTGCGAATACACTCCCTCTACTGGAGAAAATGACATACTGCGGTCAATTTAGTTATTTTGACGTGACTCAAAAGAGAGCAAAAAAGAGGGCTTTTATCATCCTATTTTGACTGTCATCATCTGAGGAGGAACTGGAAAAAAAACATCCCATTTTAATGTGAAAGATTAGGTTTATTTAGTACAAAAGTATTTCAGCATGACGGGCAAAATTGGTTGACATGAGAGGGAGACACACAAACGAAATGATGCTCCAATTACATCTGTAGGACAATATAAATATATCCATGCACTCATGTATTGGATATATATATATTTATTTATAATTGGTGCAGTTTTATCAAGAAAGTATAGATGAATAGGCCTAGAGCGACTCTAAAGATGAAACAGAATGAATCTCATGGCTGTCAAACATTTTAACAAGGCATCCATCTATCAAATCCACAAATCAACTGCAAAAATGGGTTTGTTTCTTAGTATTTTGGTCTTGTTTTCTTGTACAAACCTTTTAATGGGTTTTTAGAAGTCGTGTTTTCTGATTATTCTCAAAACAAGATCCAACATCTGTCAGAAGAGTTAGAAATATTGATTTGTTTACCTTTTTAATTTAGACTTATGCCACTTTTTTTGCTAATAAAATTTCTGATGAAATTTTAGGTTAGAAAACAAGACTTCATTTTGCTTCTCAAGAAAACCTACATTGATTTGAGAATGCTTCGTCGTTTTTATTGGAAAACATAGCAAAATACTGATGAGCAGAATTTTTGCGGCGTTTGGAGTGGTGTGTTAGCCTTATTCAAACACACACTTCAGGCACTTTCAGAGCAAACCCGCACCGTTTTAAACACCACAGGAAAATATTTGGGGAAAACCAATCCAAACATGCATACAATTGAAACAGTTGTCCATCAAAATGACAGCATCAAAGATATCAAAATTATTAGCAACAGTATTAATTTTATTTGTATAACCAACTACCAGAATCACAAGATTCAATTAAATAATTCACCTAAAAATAGAACTTAACATCATTAACTTTAGCTATAAAGTTCATAATGGTGGTCTATTCCTTGTAAAAAAGTTTGCATTCAGAAGATATGAAGGTATATTTCACCCAAAAATGAAAACGTTCTCACTATTTACTCTCTCTTAAGTGGTTCCAAACCTTTATGAGTTTCTTTCTTATGTGTTTGACACAAAAGAAGATATTTTGAAGAAAGCTGAAAACCTGTAACCATTGACTTCTGCAGTAATTTTTTTTACTAAGGAAGTCAATGGTTACAGGTTTATCTTCTTTTGTGTTCAACTCTTAATGAGAATTGAGTAAATGAGGTCAGAATTTTGATTTTTTTGGGTGATTTATCCCTTTAACAGTGCCATCAAATGATGTCCAATTGTATTGTTGGGTGAATTATTCCTTAACCGTATTAGAAAGAGGCTGAACCCTACAGCGGAGAAACGCTGACTCCTGTGCAGCTACTCTAATAGAGTGAACTATACTTGAGGCTCCGCCTTCTTCCAGACGGACTCCTCCTCCCCTTGCCTCTTGGCTCCGCCCACTCACAGTTTGGCCTTCCCTGGCTGCAGCTGGAGGTTCTGGAGTTTCATTGCCATTCCCATGTTGCCAGTAATCTTCAGTTTACCCTGGAAAAATGCCTGGAAAAACAGGACACAAAAAAGTGATTAAATATTAATTTACAAGCTCTTGAGCTCCTGGGGTCCCTGTAGAGGTCATTTTTTTTTGTGAGAGGTAATTTTCAGTGTCTTAACATTCTACAACATTCAGGGCATTTAAGAGATTAGATTTGACCATGAAAAATGTATCAGCTTGTACTGTTTATACTTCATATTCAAGCTGCTCACAGTAAAAAGCCTTGAAGAAGAATATCAATGCATTTTTAATCTATTCTGTAGAGGACATCTTAAGTGGGCAAATATAGATAACATTTACATGTATTTATTTATTTATATATATATATATATATATATATATATATATATATATATATATATATATATATATATATATATATATATATATATATATATAAATAAATAAATAAATAAATAAATAAATAAATAAATAAATAAATAAATAAATAAATATATATATATATATATATATATATATATATATATATATATATATATATATATATATATGTAATATTATATATATATGCTTTTTAGGCTTTATTCATTCATTCAAGGCTTTTTACTATCAGCAGCTTGAATATGAATTATAAACAGTACAAGCTGATACATTTTTCATGGTCAAATCGAAGCTCTTAAATGTATTATAACTATTTTTATTATATTTTAATTTATGCCATGCAATGAAATGAAATGAAGTGAATAGAAGTTAAGTATTCAAACACATTTCTCAGGCTGCAGGGAATAAGACATATTAAAATAAATAAAACAAATATGTTATTTATTTATTTATTTATTTTTGCATTATATTTAAATGTAATAAATGTATTATGACCTGCAATTAAATTAAATTAAATTTTATTTAATATACAAACACATTTCTTATGCTGCAGGTAATAAGACATTTTAAAATAAATAAATAAATATGTTATTTATTATAATATTATTCATTTATATCATTATATTCAAATTTATTAAACGTATTATGTCATAAAATTAAATTAAATTAAACATAAAAACACATTTCTCATGCAGCAGGTATTAAGAAATGTTTTAAATAATATGATAAATTATTTTAAAATGTCTTAATGCCTGCTGCATGAGAAATGTGTTTGTAAATGTAATTTATTTTAATTTAATTTTATGGCATAATACGTTTAAATTAAATAAATAAATTAAAAAAAAATTGTTATTTATTTAAAATAAATAACAAATTTATTATAGTAGATATTTATTTATTCATTTTATATTTAAATTTACTAAACTTATGCCATAAAAAAATAAAATAAAATCTGAATTAAATATTAAATTAAATATTCAAACACATTTTTCATGCTGCAGGCAATATGACTCTAAAATAAAATAATATTATAATAAATAACGAAAAATAAAACAAAAAAACTCATATAGATAAGCTTTTCTGCTCTGTCCTCAGAAGACGAACCAATTCACAAAAGGCCCAATCTGATTAACCTTCAATTACGCAGAACAAGTTTTGTAAGTCAGGTGAATTATCTCCTGATCGGCTCACCAGTCGCACAGAAACTCATTTCATGATCAGTTTAGTGAAACTCTGGAGCAGAAGAAATGCAGTATCTGAGCAAGTGACTCATTAAAGTGTCTCTGTAAGTGCTGTTCAATCGCATATACGCAAATAGGAAACACTAAAGCATCGACGAGTGGATGCACATAATGACCCGTTTCATTCTGTTCACAAACTGAGGTTTCAGAGGTGGGGAGGCAATTACAGAGCATAAAAACAAATTAGGGCCAGGTAAATATGGATGCTTTATTCACTCTGATAGATGTTACTAGAAAGCGGAGAGCCTGAGGAAATACGAACGTTCTCTAATAACCAAAAGTCTCAGTTTGCACACTCGGTTTTAACAGTTTACATAAAAAATAAGGGAAAACAAGCCAAAATGGTTCTTTAAAGGGGTAGTTTACTCAAAAATTTACATTTAGAGTTGATTTACTCACTCTTGGGTCATTAAAGATGACTTTTTGTGTCTTCAGGAGAACATTAAAGATGATTTTTAGCTAAATTCAAGGTGCTTGTTGAGTTGTATAATGAAAGTCAATGGTTACCCGTTTTTGACATTAAAAATAAATACTTATAAACATGTCCAAATTAATCTTCATGGATCCTGTTGACACTGATGTCTTAAAAACTCTCTCTAATAACCAAAATAACCATTTGCACACTTCATTTGACCAATTTATGTAGAAAAAAAGAAATAAAAAAGTCATGACTGAATCAAAATTGTTTTTAAAGAGATAGTTCACTCAAAAATATACATTTAGAGTTCATCAACTCATTCTTGTGTCATTAAAGATGACTTTTTGTTTCTTCAGGGTAATATTAAAGATGATGTTTAGCTAAATTCAGGGTGCTTGGTGATTGGTATAATGCAAGTCAATGGTTACCCGTTTTTGACATTAAAAATAAATACTTATAAACATGTCCAAATTAATCTTCATGGCTCCTGTGGACACACTGAGGTCATAAAAACTCTCTCTAATAACCAAAATAACCATTTGCACACTTCATTTGACCAATTTACGTAGAAAAAAAGAAATAAACAAGTCGTGACTGAATCAAAATCGTTCTTTAAAAGGGGTAGTTCATTCAAAAATATACATTTAGAGTTGATTTACTCACTCTTGGGTCATTAAAGATGACTTTTTGTGTCTTCAGGAGAACATTAAAGATGATTTTTAGCTAAATTGAAGGTGTTTGTTGAGTTGTATAATGCAAGCCAATGGTTACCTGTTTTTGAGATTAAAAATAATCACGCATATACAAGTCCAAATCAATTTCCATGGCTTCTGTTGACTTACTGAGGTAATAAAAAGTTTGAGGTCTGTTAGTTTGCATACTGGGTTTTATCAGTTTTCGGAGAAAAAACAAGTCATGACTGAATCAAAATTGCTTGTTGATTTGTATAATGCAAGTTAATGGTTACCCGTTTTTGAGATAAAAAATAAACACATATAAACAAGTCCAAATCAATCCTCATGTCTCATTCTGTTGACACAATGAGGTCTCAAAATGTCTCTTTAATAACCAAAAGTCTTAGTTTGCACACTCCGCTTTACCCGTTTACATAAAAAAACATCAAAAAACAGTCGTAACTGGATCAAAATTGTTAATTAAAGGGGTAGTTCACTCAAAAACATTCATTTAGAGATCATTTACTCACTCTCGGGTAATTTGAGATGACTTTTTGTGTCTTCGGGAGATTTTTAAAGATGATTTTCAGCTAAATTCAAGGTGATTGTTGATTTTTATAATGCAAGTCAATGGTTACCCGTTTTTGAGATTAAAAATAAACACATACAAACAAGTCCTAATCAATCCCCATGGATCCTGTTGACACAAAGAGGTCTAAAATAGTCTCTCTAATAACCAAAAGTCTCAGTATGCACACTCGGTTTTACCAGTTTATGTAGAAAAAACATAAAAAAAATTTAAAAAGTCATGGCTGAATCAAAATTGTTTTTAAAGAGATAGTTCACTCAAAAATATACATTTAGAGTTGATTTACTCACTCTTGTGTCATTAAAGATGACTTTTTGTTTCTTCAGGGTAATATCAAAGATGATTTTTAGCTAAATTCAGGGTGCTTGGTGATTAGTATAATGCAAGCCAATGGTTACCCGTTTTTGACATTAAAAATAAATACTTATAAACATGTCCAAATCAATCTTCATGGCTCCTGTAGACACACTGAGGTCTTAAAAACTCTCTCTAATAACCAAAATAACCATTTGCACACTTCATTTGACCAATTTACGTAGAAAAAAAGAAATAAACAAGTCGTGACAATCAAAATCGTTCTTTAAAAGGGGTAGTTCATTCAAAAATATACATTTAGAGTTGATTTACTCACTCTTGGGTCATTAAAGATGACTTTTTGTTTCTTCAGGAGAACATTAAAGAGGATTTTTAGCAAAATTCAAGGTGCTTGTTGATTTGTATAATGCAAGTCAATGGTTACCCGTTTTGAGATTAAAAATAAACACTTACAAACAAGTCCAAATCAATCCCCATGGATCCTGTTGACACAGAGAGGTCTAAAAAAGTCTCTCTAATAACCAAAAGTCTCAGTATGCACACTCAGTTTTACCAGTTTACGTAGAAAAAAAACATTAAACATTTTTTTTTTTTTAAAGTCATGACTGAATCAAAATTGTTTTTAAAGAGATAGTTCACTCAAAAATATACATTAAGAGTTCATCAACTCACTCTTGTGTCATTAAAGACGACTATTTGTTTCTTCAGGGTAACATTAAAGATGATTTTTAGCTAAATTCAGGGTGCTTGGTGATTGGTATAATGCAAGTCAATGGTTACCCGTTTTTGACATTAAAAATAAATACTTATAAACATGTCCAAATCAATCTTCATGGCTCCTGTAGACACACTGAGGTCTTAAAAACTCTCTCTAATAACCAAAATAACCATTTGCACACTTCTTTTGACCAATTTACGTAGAAAAAAGAAAATTAACAAGTCGTGACTGAATCAAAATCGTTCTTTAAAAGGGGTAGTTCACTCAAAAATATACATTTAGAGTTGATTTACTCACTCTTGGGTGATTAAAGATGACTTTGTTTCTTCAGGGAACTATTAAAGATGATTTTTAGCTAAATTCAGGGTGCTTAGTGATTGGTATAATGCAAGTCAATGGTTACCCGTTTTTGACATTAAAAATAAATACTTATAAACATGTCCAAATCAATCTTCATGGCTCCTGTGGACACACTGAGGTCTTAAAAACTCTCTCTAATAACCAAAATAACCATTTGGACACTTCATTTGACCAATTTACGTAGAAAAAAAAGAAATAAACAAGTCGTGACTGAATCAAAATCGTTCTTTAAAAGGGGTAGTTCATTCAAAAATATACATTTAGAGTTGATTTACTCACTCTTGGGTCATTAAAGATGACTTTTTTTTTCTTCAGGAGAACATTAAAGATGATTTTTAGCTAAATTGAAGGTGCTTGTTGATTTGTATAATGCAAGTCAATGGTTACCCGTTTTTGGAGTTAAAAATAAACGCATAAACAAATACAAATCAATAGCCATGGCTTCTGAGTCATACATTTACGTCTTCTGAAGCAAAATGATCAGTCTGTGCAAGAAACTGAACTTTATGTACAATATTAATAGCTTTAGTTCACAGCCTAAATAAACAGTTATTGGTGAAAACATAGTGAGTGCGAGCTTCTGGGCACTTTATGATGTATGCACAAGCTAACAATAAGCTAATAATTTTGTAAATAGTGTTTAATTTCTTGCACAAACCAATCGTTTCATTAGCAAGAGCTCAGTGTGTCATTGGGGATTGATATAGACTTGTTTGTATGTTTATTTTTAATCTCAAAAAAAGGGTCACCATTGACTTGCATTGAACAAATCACCAAAGACCACAAATTTATCTAAAACCTCTAGCTAAATCTTCTCGAATATTCCCCCGAAGAGAAAAAAAATAGTCAAGATGGAGGACCTGAGAGTGCATAAACTAACAGCAAATTAAAAATTGTGGGTGAACTATCCCTTTAAGGTTTTTTGAATAAATTAATGACTTCATGAGAATGAGTAGAGCAAATATTTATATAATACAAATTATTAATAAAATAGTTTGTATTTTGTTTGTAATTTGCATATAAGCAGGGCTAAACAAGCAGTGAAGTAAAAGTAGACATCAATATTCTGTGGAGGCGGAGATTAGCACCCCTATTACATCATGGAGTGGAACATTCCATAACCTGCGGTTTCAATATAAGCTGTTTTTTAGAGGAACGATGATTATTTGAGTTCTGAAGCGTACACAAAGGATCAAGGGATTTTTTATTTCTCAAGTTTATGACCCTTTAAATGTATATCATTGTTAGATTCAATGCTTCTCAAATGTTTGTGATTTCTCATGGGTCAAAAAAGTCTCTCGCTGCATTTATTTTCCATGAAAAGCTCGGTGGACGCGTGGAAACTTGGAGGAATGGAAACTCTGTGATCCAGACGGGAGGCCAAACTATAATCTCTCTCTCAACATGAGCCATTAGAAGGCCGGCGAGTGGAGAGAGAGTGTTTTTGAACATCTGCGGAGGGGTTTTTTTCATGGAAAACAAGAGAACGGTTTGAGAAAACGCACAAAAGAGAGAGTGGGAGCTACACAAACCTGTGCTTTTAAATGCTCAGCCTTGGCATTCCTTAAAAGAGAGACCCAAAAGCATTGTAAAAGATACCTCTCTGAATTCAACAACACAAATTCAGGTTCAGATCTTACTTCATACACACGAAAACCTACGTTGGACATTGTAGATGATAGAAAAACATCTGGTTTAATGTGGGATGGGTCTCTATGGTGAATCCAAACAGGAAAACTCAGACTAATCAGCCGGAATCATAATTATAACCATGTAAACCACTTTCGCATCCCACAGATATTTTATGCAACCCAAGCACGAAACAACATTTGCAACCTATTTCCAAAGTTTGAGGCAGAAAAAAAGCCACGTCTTCTAAGCTATACGTGTTTATTTGCTTTAAAAAAGTTCGATTTTATACAGATTTGATGTCAAAAAAAAGTATTATGGAAACTAGAGCTGCATGATTAATCGAAAAAAAAAGGTCGCGATCTCGATTCGACCCCCTAGACGATCTGAATCCAGCATTTCTACGATTCTGCCAATCAAGTTTTCAAGTTTAGGAGAGAAGCAAAGGCGGCTGCACAAGTCTTCACATTGTTTTATAAACATTGCTCAGCGATATGGACACCTCATTTTTTGTCTATTAGTTCTGATAAATATTGTTTTTAGTGAAAATAGGTGGGACTAACAGTCCATTAGGGGTGGATGGATGGATGGATGGAAAAACAAACAAACAGCTAACTGGCATTAAGGGGCAGAGCTATTAGTCATTTAGGGGCAGAGCTATCAGTCATTTAGGGGCAGAGCTATCAGTATTTTCGGGGCAGAGCTATCAGTCATTTAGGGGCAGAGCTATCAGTCATTTAGGGGCAGAGCTATCAGTCATTTAGGGGCAGAGCTATCAGTCATTTAGGGGCAGAGCTATCAGTATTTTAGGGTGGGACTATCAGTCATTTAGGGGCAGAGCTATCAGTCATTTAGGGGCAGAGCTATCAGTTTTTAGGGTGGGACTATCAGTCATTTTGATCGGCTATCAGACCTTTAAGGGCAGGACTATCAGTCCTTTAGGGGCAGGACTATCAGTCATTTAGGGGCGAGGCTATCAGTCATTTAGGGGCAGAGCTATCAGTATTTTAGGGTGGGACTATCAGTCATTTAGGGGCAGAGCTATCAGTCATTTAGGGGCAGAGCTATCAGTAATTTAGGGGCAGAGCTATCAGTATTTTAGGGTGGGACTATCAGTCATTTTGATCGGCTATCAGACCTTTAAGGGCAGGGCTATCAGTCATTTAGGGGCGGTGCTATCAGTCATTTAGGGGCAGGACTATCAGTCCTTTGGGGGCGGGGCTATCCTTTGGGGCAGTGCTATGAGTCATTTAGGGGCAGTACTATCAGTCATTTAGGGGCAGAGCTATCAGTATTTTAGGGTGGGACTATCAGTCATTTTGATCGGCTATCAGACCTTTAAGGGCAGGACTTTCAGTCCTTTAGGGGCGGTGCTATCAGTCATTTAGGGGCAGGATTATCAGTATTTTAGGGTGGGAGTATCAGTCATTTTGATCGGCTATCAGACCTTTAAGGGCAGGACTATCAGTCCTTTAGGGGCAGGACTATCAGTCATTTAGGGGCGAGGCTATCAGTCATTTAGGGGCAGAGCTATCAGTATTTTAGGGTGGGACTATCAGTCATTTAGGGGCAGAGCTATCAGTCATTTAGGGGCAGAGCTATCAGTAATTTAGGGGCAGAGCTATCAGTATTTTAGGGTGGGACTATCAGTCATTTTGATCGGCTATCAGACCTTTAAGGGCAGGGCTATCAGTCATTTAGGGGCGGTGCTATCAGTCATTTAGGGGCAGGACTATCAGTCCTTTGGGGGCGGGGCTATCCTTTGGGGCAGTGCTATGAGTCATTTAGGGGCAGTACTATCAGTCATTTAGGGGCAGAGCTATCAGTATTTTAGGGTGGGACTATCAGTCATTTTGATCGGCTATCAGACCTTTAAGGGCAGGACTTTCAGTCCTTTAGGGGCGGTGCTATCAGTCATTTAGGGGCAGGATTATCAGTATTTTAGGGTGGGAGTATCAGTCATTTTGATCGGCTATCAGACCTTTAAGGGCAGGACTATCAGTCCTTTAGGGGCGGTGCTATCAGTCATTTAGGGGCAGGACTATCAGTCATATAGGGCTGGGAATATCAGCTCTATGCGGTGGAGCTATCAGTCTATTAGAGCGGGACAATGAGTATTTTAGGGCAGGACTATCAGTAATTTAGGTCAGGGTTATCACTCATTTATGGGTGGGACTATCAGTCCTTTATAGGCGGGAATATCAGTTCTATGGAGTGGAGCTATCAGTCCATTAGAGCAGGGCTATCAGTATTTAAGGGTGGGATAATTAGTAATTTAAGTCAGGGTTATCAGTCATTTAGGGGTGGAGCTATGAGTCATTTGGGGCAGAACTATCAGTAATTTAGGGGCAGAGCTATCAGTATTTTAGGGTGGGACTATCAGTCATTTTGATCGGCTATCAGACCTTTAAGGGCAGGACTATCAGTCCTTTAGGGGCGGTGCTATCAGACCTTTAAGGGCAGGACTATCAGTCCTTTAGGGGCAGTGCTATCAGTCATTTAGGGGCAGGACTATCAGTCATTTATTATTTATTTAGTTTTGGAACAATTAGACCATATATAGCTAACAGTCATTTAGGGGCAGGGCTATTGGTCAATTAGGGGCAGGACTATCATTGCTTTAGGATTCCTTCACTTTCGCCAATTGGTGAAGTTTTTTTCCTCGCCGCTGTCGCAACTGGTTTGCATAGACTTGCATAGATTTGTAAAGCTGGGCATCGATGGTTTACTCTTCAGTGTTTGGACTCTCAGAATATTAACATTGAACTGAACTAATCTAAACTGAACTGAACTTAAACACTGACAACTAAACTGACACTGTTGTAATTCACTATAATCTTTTATGTGAAGCTACTTTGACACAATCTACATTGTACAAGCAATATAGAAATAAAGATGAATTTAATTTATTTTAGGGCGGACTTTCAGCAATTTAGGTCAGGGTTATCAGTCATTTAGGGGTGGAGCTATGAGTCCTTTAGGGGCGGGGCTATCAGTATTTTAGAAACGGAGCTATGAGTCATTTAAGGGGTAAGGACTAAGTCGTTTGCAAATCTTGTGTAGTTGTGACAGCTTTGGCACAAATCATACTTAATATGATATGAAAAATTAAATAACTGTAATTAGGCACTGTCTGACAGGTAGTAGTGCAAGTGTAGTGCTCTCCTCAGGTGTATGCACTCAACAATAAAAACACAGAGCCGCATTTTCTGTTCATGTTAAACCAGAAAGGCTTTAAAACAAATGAAACTAATGTACATTTTTTTCAATATAAAAAGTGCAGCAAGTGTAACTCTTCCACTGAGTTAATATTAGATGTGAATTTATGTTGTGTTGTTCAATAGTTATATAGAGATATAGGCGCCAGTATTGTAACAGATACAATATATCATGATTCCAGCCTCATATTTCATATTTGGCTATATCTCAGCCCTAAATGGTTATTTATGTCAATGTAAACAGTTGAGGAAGAAAAAGGCACTTGTATGAGTCTTGCTCCTTTGATTCCTGCATTGAGCTGCAAGACGTGTTTGTTCTCCGAAGAAAACTCAGAAATACAACAGCGGTCTTTGAGTTCAGAAACAGAGCTCACTGATATAATAAAAATAACTCTCTTTGGAGTGGCTTTGTGCTTTATAAGGTTTTCATCCTTGAAAAACAACAACATTACGCACTCAAGAATGTTGAAAAAGTCATATAAGAACCTGAAAAATTACACAACCAACTGCTTAAGTTAATTTGACATTTCAAAGACATTTATCTGAGTCTTTTAAAGCGTCTGTGTAATCAAAATAAAGTTGTTAGTATCACTATTTTGGTCCTAAAAGATATCTTAGGCCATCAATTGGCGGTGAGCCTGGGTGCGAGCGAGGTCCCTTTCATCGCTGCTTGCAGCTTTAATGTTTGGTTTATGTTTTTATTAGTTTATTATTGCTGTAAATATGCAATTAAATAAAAATAAACTATTATTTTATATATACTTATTATAAAATATTAGTTCATTTTCATTTAATTTCAGTTTTAGCAATACTAAACACAAACTAAACATTATCAGCACATACAATGTAAAAAAAGAGGATTCAGTAAAAGGGTGGATTCATCAATGTCTCAAGATAGTTGTAGACTTAAAAGCCAGGGATAAAAAGTGAGCCTTCAGTCTTTTAAAATTGTTAAAATTGGGTATTGTTGTATTTAAAATTGAACATACATTCACCGGCCACTTTATTAGGTACACCTGTCCAATTGCTCGTTAGCGCAAATTTCTAATCAGCCAATCACATGACAGCAACTCAATGCATTTAGGCATGTAGACATGGTCAAGACGATCTGCTGCAGTTCAAACCGAGCATCAGAATGATGAAGAAAGGTGATTAAGTGACTTTAAACATGGCATGGTTGTTGGTGCCAGACATGCTGGTCTGAGTATTTCAGAAACTGCTGATCTACTGGGATTTTCACGCACAACCATCTCTAGGGTTTACAGAGAATGGTCTGAAAAAGAGGAAATATCCAGTGAGCGGCAGTTCTGTGGGCACAAATGCCTTGTTGATGCCAGAGGAGAATGGCCAGACTGGTTCCAGCTGATAGAAAGACAACAGTAACTCAAATAACCACTCGTTACAACCGAGGTCTGCAGAAGAGCACCTCTGTACACACAACATGTCCAACCTTGAGGCGGATGGGCTACAGCAGCAGAAGACCACACCAGGTGCCACTCCTGTCAGCTAAGAACAGGAAACTGAGGCTACAATTCACACAGGCTCACCAAAATTGGACAGTAGAAGATTGGAGAAATGTTGCCTGGTCTGATGAGTCTCGATTTCTGCTGTGGCATTCAGATGGTAAGGTCAGAATTAGGCATCAACAACATAAAAGCATGAATCCATCCTGCCTTGAATCAATGGTTCAGGCTGATGGTGGTGGTGTAATGGTGTGGTGGATATTTTCTTGGCACACTTTGGGCCCATTAGTACCAACTGAGCATTGTGTCAAGACCACAGCCTACTTGAGTATTGTTGCTGACCATGTCCATCCCTTTATGACCACAATCTTCTGATGGCTACTTCAGCAGGATAACACACCATGTCATAAAACGTAAATCATCTCAGACTGGTTTCTTAAACTTGACAAGGAGTTCTCTGTACTCAAATGGCCTCCACAGTCACCAGAGCTCAATCCAATAGAGCACCTTTGGGATGTGGTGAAACAGCCGACAAATCTGCAGCAACTGCGTGATGCTATCATGTCAGTATGGAGCAAAATCTCTGAGGAATATTTACAGTACCTTGTTAAATCTGTGCCACGAATGATTAAGGCAGTTCTGAAGGCAAAGGGGGGTCCAACCAGGTACTAGTAAGGTGTACCAAATAAAACAGCCGGTGAGTATGAGTATATATATATATAAAATAAAGAATGGAAATGAAGGTGAAAACTGCACAGAAAGGTTTATGCACATAATACTTAATATGTTTCTGTATTATTTTACAAGTTTGGATGGTTTGGCACACTCTGGCTTGTTAATGATAAGTAGACAAACTGAGACTTTTTTGTGTGTGTGTGTGATCGGTCATCAACACTTACAGTCTGTGGATTCATCTTTCCAGTCATGAGGTCCAGCAGGTCTGAGTCGGCCATAGCAATAGTGCAGTCTGCTTTCTTATCTGAAAAAGACACAAAAAGAAACCCATTAACGGGAACCAGAGCTAAAAATAAACAGCCTGACACTTGTTGCGTTTTTTTTTGGTTCAGTTTCTTTATCTCTTGTTACACAACGAATGAGAATCCAGCACGCGTGAGCAGGTTTGATCCTGGTCATTAGGCTGAAACACACTCTCAATGGCTATCATTTGCTCTCATCCTACACACAAATCACGCACGCACCTGTGCATATCTGCAGTTTCTGCGGTCACACACACCCACACATCATTAAAAGTAGACAAGAAGAGCAGGAGCACAAACTCTTCACTTCTGGAAAAACGACACATGACGCTTCACCATCAGTCATTCACAGTTGAAGTCACAACTGTTCGCCCTGCTGTGAATTTCTAGTTTCTTTTTTTTTAATATTTCCTAAATGATGTTTACCAGAGCAAGGAATTTTTCACAGTATTTCCCATAATATTTTTTCTTCTGGAAAAAGTCTTATTTGTTTAATATCAGCTA
>NC_079457.1:6107387-6112387 GCF_903798145.1 Danio aesculapii
TTCTCTGTGTTGGTGGAATAAAGCAGGCGAGTCAGCCGCACCAGTTTATGAGCAGACAGAGCAGGATTCTCATGATGACCACCGGCGCAATTCCGCTCTTTGTTATGAGCCGTAGTTTCAGTGTAAACTTAGTAAAGATGAGTTTCTTTGGCGATGATGTGTACAGTGTTAGATTTTATATTTAGCGGACATTTGCGCTGAACACGCGGTGAATGCAACGCATCGAGATTCAGGCACCTTCTCCGAAAACACTCGATTGATCTCAGCTGGCGGATCAACATTTACCTCATGTTATGATCGCTGTCATCTGCGCCATTATTACTATTATAACTTTAGGTGAGGTTTGCAAACCTGTGCACTTTTCACTCTTCAGCCGTTTGCATTTCCTGCTGTAACAAAAGCTCCCTGTTATCTGACAGCGGGAAGCGTTGAGTGACTGACAGCTATATGAACCAATACAGCAGCAGGGTAGAGCGATTCAGCAAGTTTTTAGAGAAAATCAAATCAGATTGCACTACAACCATTATATTCAGACACACAAATGCTCCCAAATATATTATGAGGGCGCATAGATTAAATTTCGGGCGCTCATGTGACCAAAATGGTTGCAATTTCGAGCCCTGTAGTATAAGGACATGTATTCAGACCACAACTGAACGCTTGAAGAAAATTGAATGCCTTATTATTTAGAATTAGCTATTATTGATGTAAATGCAGCCGTTCAAGGCGCATAATTGATTTATTACGGTATTGACGGTATTAGAAAATCCATGTCGTGGCGCAATGTCACACCGGTGATGACTATGACACCGGTGTATCCGCCCACCCCTAGCATGTATGGAGGTGGGAACGTAAAGTTGAAAATATTCTCTCTTCTGTCTGCCGTTTTCCGTCTCACTATTATTTCCCTTTTTCTGAAAGTCGTGATAACACCATCGTGGAGTTTTTTCTTTTATTATTTCAGCAAATAGGATTGTAAAAAAATGTTTTGTTGTACTCTCCCGTTCACTGTGCTCTAAGTTTATGATGCCTACCACTACTGAGAAGCCACAAAAATGTGAAGATTCCATAGAAAGCCTTTCCAAATCTCGATTTACAGCAGATTTGCTAGTAGACTGACACATTCCCATCACGAATACTTCAGAGAAATAAAAAAAAACACGTAAAAATGACATAAGCATCTTGTAGATAAGGCTGAGGGATTTGATTTTACTGAAATGACGATCCTTTTAGCACCCAATAACTTTGTAGTCTGCATTGAAACCAGCCAGAGCCCAGAAGCAGACCTGAAACCTGACGGCGGATCATTGCTGACACGATTAAAGGTGGATAATAACATTAATTCAGATCCATCCCAACATCTCCTCCGGGGTTAAGAGTTTCAGCATTACAGCACACGAATTCAGATGAAGCGAGCGGCTCGTACCTCTTGCAGCTTTTTATTGATCTCCTGGAAAACGGCGTGAGCTTTGAAGCCTTCTAGACCTGCAGATGAGCTGGTTAACACCGCCTGGACCCGTGCAGAGCTGGAAACAACCATCAAAGAGAAAGTCAGAAAATGGGGACTGAGGAATAACGCTCTTAAAGGGACAGTTCACACAAAATGGAAAAATGAAAGTGCTGTTGGGTCGTTTTCATGCACTCTGGGGGGATTTTGAGTCTTAATTTGGCAACAACTGTCTCAGTATTTCAGCAAATGGAATGATTTTTGGTGACAAATCCTATTTTGACACCTATTTTAGGAAAATGTTTTTAAAAATTATTTAAAAACTCAATAATACACTCTGGAAAACAATTGGCTACCCTTTCGTCATGTTTTTGACCCATTGTCTTCCATTATATTGACATTTGTTGATTGCAAAGACATGACACCATATTATTATGTATTCTTTATTGTTGCTGGCTTTGTTTGGCTGTTTTTTCCCCAACATTCTTCAAAATATATTCTTATGCGTTTACCAAAAGAAACAGGTTTGAGTGAGTAAATGACGACAGAATTGTCATGTTTCTGAGAGCTGTCCCTTTAATTCACTGTGATTAACAGGAGATGGGTTAATTATCAGTTTATGTGTCCCCTGAAGTGATTTTAATTGCATGTGTTATAACTCATTTATTTTGTTATCAGACTTGGTTTGTTTTTTAAACAGCACAGATGACTTATAAAAGCATCAAATAGTTTACTTCCTAGTAAAATTAAAAAATTGTTTCTTAAAATATAGAATGGTAGACAGTCAGATAGACAGACAGACAAACCAACAGATGGATGGATGGGTGGGGCCGAAAGACAATGACATCGTCCATCGCTGATGGCCGATAGACACCACGATGCTGAGCAGGCATCGTGATCCTCCACCCCGGCCCATCGCAAACCCGTTCGCGAAAAATACACACTTAGGCTCTATTTACACTAATACGTCTTAGTTTTAAATGGCATTGTAGACTGAAAACAATCCACATCCACTCTGGCGTTTCATCTAGCATTTCTGAACAGCCCTCCATCTACATGACCACACACACGCACACACAGACACAGACGCACACACATTGTCATGCGCTTGAGACAGCGGGTCCAGGCAGTCTGCAGGTCAGTACACTGCTTCAATCCTTCACTTTCACGCTTGCACTCAGGATTTTTAGTAATTTTTTACCAACCAAGTTTGTCGACGCTATTATAACGACACAGATCACTCTGCCTATTTTTGTCCTGCGAAAAGTGATTGAGAGGTGGTAATTGGTGTATAACTTATCTTTATTTATTTATGATTTGGTTATGGGTAAAATTAAGACCATGTGGGTGAGGTAGTTGAAACGGTAGGCTACAAATAATTAATTCGTTATGGGTTAATTAATTCACCACATGCCATCGTGATGTTTCACATTAGACATTGTACGATGCCAAATTGGTTGATATCGCCCAAGCCTAATGGATGGATGGACAAACCAATAGATGGATGGATGGATGGATAGACAAATCAATAGATATATAGATGGATGGATAGATAGACAAACCGATAGATGGATGGATGGATGGATGGATGGATAGACAGCTAGATATATAGACGGAAAGATAGACAGACAGACGGACGGACGGACGGACGGACGGACGGATGGACGGACGGACGAATAGCTAGATATATAGACGGAAAGATAGACAGACAGACAGACAGACAGATAGATAGACAGATAGATAGATAGATAGATAGATAGATAGATAGATAGATAGATAGATAGATAGATAGATAGATAGATAGATAGATAGATAGATAGATAGATAGATAGATAGATAGACAAACCGATGGACAGACAGACAGACAGACAGACGGACGTACGGACGGACGGATAGACAAACCTATAGATGGATGGATGGATAGACAAACCGATGGACAGACAGACAGACGGACGGACGGACGGACAGATGGATGGACGATAGATAGATGGATACCAAAAACCTATAGATCGATGGATGGATAGACAAACCGATGGACAGACAAACCGATGGACAGACAGACAGACAGACAGACAGATTGTGGGGGGATTGACAGCTTACATTGTTCAATCCACTTACATTTGTAAACAAAATTGGCTTAATTCCTTCATGTTGATTAATTCCAAATTGATTGTGTGGAACAGTGTATAACAGTGTATAAATACTTTCTTGTTTTTGAGCACAGTAGTTTATAGCAACAATAATCAAAGATTACCTTAATAGAAACATACTAAAACCACCACCCAAAAACCTTCATTTTGATTTCAGGAGGACTTTACTAAGCAACTTTGCTGATCATAAAAACTTATTTGAATTGATTCAGCCTCATATCCTGATTTCTTTCCCTAACAGCTGTCAGAAACACATCCAGACCTCATATTTTGCAATCAAAACGGGGTTGATTTAAGTTCAGGACAAGAATTTAAGTGCAGGAAGACATCCAGACACAAAGATCTCTTGATGAACTGATCACATGTGGAGTTACTCAGAGACTTCCTCAGAACAAGAAGATGAAGAAGAAAAACTCCTCACATAAACTTGCTGGAGACCAGCAGATAAAAACAGTTACAGCTACACAAAGTATTTATTTAGGATATCAAGGTCAACTGGAGAGAGCTTTTGAGATGTTTCCTCATCAATGCCAAGGATTTTTTTAACTGATAAAACACAGAACAAAATTTAAAACTTCAATTTAATTAAAAAAAACACATTTAATTAAACATCTAGTTTAATTTACAGCTTTTGTTAACTTTTATGCTTTTTAAATTGCCTCATTTAAATTTAATTAAATTTGTTTAGTCTTTTACCTTTCTCATTTTTTAAAATACATCCAATTTTTTATCTGAGAAGAGAAGTCCCATTTGGGTGTTACAAATGCTCATTATTTTCAAAGAAACATACAATATAAGTTTAGTGTCTACTTAACCTTTGCAAAACAAAATCTAAAAATGCATGTAAATTAATTAGAACGTAAAATGAATGTAAAATGTAAAGGATTTAATTGAGATATCTATATTAGTGGTGTAACAGATCACAAATCTCAAGGTTCACATCACATAATAGTTTTTTTTAAGTCATGGATCAGACCATTTTTCAGATCAGCCAAAAAAGGGGGGGGAAACAAATGTAATTTGCTTTCCATTTATTACAGAAACTGCACTGCAAGACACTTTTGGTTTCAACAAACAGAACTTAGAGCCTGTAATTTTATCACAAACAAAAATGAAGAAATAATCAGATGAATAAAAATAAATGTAAAATATTCAGTACTCTGAAAAATTCACTGTTACTATTACTGTTGCTGATAACGCTAAATGTAGAAATGAGCGATTCCAGCATTATGGATATGACATATGCAGTAAGATCTCAAAACATAAATTCACATAGAAAGCATATGTTAACATCTGTTTATATTTTCCAAAACAACTGACCATGGAGTTATGGGAGCAGAAAAATATCAATCTGTAAACTTTTTCATAAATTAAATATGGAAAATAAACATGCGTTATGGATG
>NC_079457.1:6117387-6124887 GCF_903798145.1 Danio aesculapii
ATTAGACCATTAGCATCTCGCTCAAAAAAAAAAAAAAAAAACAGAGCTTGGATAATTATCCTATGTAAAGCTGGGCTCTTTTATATCATACACTAAGATCAGCGGAAATTAAAAAGTTGTGATTTGCAATGATATTATGCAGCACTGTTACTAGTTACCTGTAAAAACATTGTACCTGCTGCAGCAATGTAAGAAGAGAGTATAGTTCCTTGCCATATATAGACCTAGAAAATCTAAACTTTTCATTTTCCATTTGTCTAATGTACAAAAGAATGATCTACAGCAGTGTTTCCCAAAGTGGGGGTCCCGGGACAATTACAGGGGGTGCCTTGGTGATTTCCGAAAGTCAAATAAATTTTATTAAACTATTAAAATTACCATATTTTATTCATAACCCACAGAAGATACAAACATTAGTTAATAGTTACATAAAAAGCAACAACATGCAAATGAAAGCCATCAGCATTTCAATGATTTTTTTCACAGGATTTGGTGCGTTTACATTAGATTAACAACACATCAATAGCGTCAGATGCAGAAGCTTTTACAGCACCAGATTAAGCTTTCTGACATCTTTATGGCAATCAAATACATTAAAAATAAACCACAACATATGCCAAACGTACCACGCTAACAGGGGAAATGCGCCAGGTTCCGAAACAAAAGTCTAGGTGTGAAAGCACCCTAAGGCATTGGTCTCAAACTAGATTCCTGGAGGGCCGCAGCTCTGCACAGTTTTGCTCCAACCCTAATCAAATACAGCTGATCCAAATAATTAAGGTGCTCAAAAGAGTCTCGAACACCTTGATTATTTGGATCAGCAGGGTTTGATCAGGGTTGGAGCAAAACTGTGCAGAGCTGCGGCCCTCCAGGAATCCAGTTTGAGAGCCATGGTATAATGGATTGTTTATCAATATTATCATCCAGTTTTGAGAAGAGGAAGATGATGATGATGAACATCTTGTTGGCTATGTCAGTCTCATGTTGGCTAATTTAAAACATTCATTCATTTTCTTTCCGGCTTAGTCCCTTTATTAATCTGGGGTCGCCACAGCGGAATGAACCACCAACATATCCAGCACATGTTTTTTGCAGTGGATGCCCTTCCAGCTGCAACCCATCACTGGGAAACATCCATACATACTCATTCACACTCATACACTACGGACAATTTAGCCTACCCAATTCACCTATACTACATATTTTTGGACTTGTGGGGGAAACCGGAGCACCCAGAGGAAACCCACGCGAACGCAGGGAGAACATGCAAACTCCCCACAGAAATGCGAACTGACTCAGCCAAGGCTCGAACCAGCGACCTTCTTGCTGTGAGGCGAACGTGCTACCCACTGCGCCACCATGCAGCCATAAATTGAAAACAAATGAAATAAAATAATCTTTTCCTGACGATTCGTGAATCCGGTTTCAGTCCAGCATTAAGGTCTGTGATATCCTGTTTTTTTTTTTAAAGTGAGAGGGTGAGCTAGGAGGCTGTTATAACATCCAGCATGCAGATCTCATTAGACTAATGGACAGAGTGCACTGTCACCCTTTAAACTTTGGCCTGTGGACACTGCACTGTACATTCACAGAGAGAGAAATAGAGACTGGCTGAAATCAGGCATGCAAACACTGCTCCAATGTTTGTCATTTTGAGATGTTGGTTACTCCATTTCATTCATTTTCTTAGTCCGTTTATTAATCGGGGTCGCCACAGTGGAATGAACCTCCAAAGTATCCAGCACATGTTTTGAGCAGCGGATTCCCTTCCGGTTGCAACCCAACACCAGGAAACACCCATATATACTATTACGTTCACACTCAGAATCAGAATCAGTTTTATTGCTTAGTGTGCTTCACACACACAAGGAATTTGTTTTGGCTACAGAAGCTTCCAGTGTACATAAAGTGACAAGTGACAACACAAAATAAATATGAAAAAAAAAAAAGACGATAAACATTAAACAGAGATGCAGTGAGTCAAAAAATCTGGATGTTGAATTGTGTGTACAGATTGTTATAAATATACAGGTTATAAGGTGCTGTGTACAAATACGAATGGAGAAGGTATTGCATTGTATATTGATATAAGGTGCTGTGTACAAGTGTGTATAAGAAAGTATTGCACATATTTATTGCACAATAGGGGAATATTTAACTGTTCATAAGGTAGACGGCCTGAGTAAAGAAACTTTTCCTGTGTCTGGCTGTTTTTGTGCTTGGTGCTCTGAAGCGCCGACCAGACGGTAACAGTTCAAACAGGTGGTATGTTGGGTGCAAGGCACACTACCTCATACACTAAGATCAATTTAGCTTATTCAGTTCACCTATAGCGCTTGTGTTTGGACTGTGGGGGAAACCGGAGCACCCAGAGGAAACCCACACCAACACGGGGAGAACATGCAAACTCTAGACAGAAACTCCAACTGACCGAGCTAGGACTCGAACCAGCACCTTCTTGCTGTAAGGCGATAGTGCTAACCACTGAGCCACCACACCGTCCATAATGAGTAAATAATGAAATAATGACAGATGTTTCATTTTTGGATGAATTATATGTTATGTTTCAAGATCAAAATGATCTCTAGTTCTCTAATTGTAGAGATAAAAGAAATTAGACCAATAAAAAGCAACAAAAAAAAACTTGATTAAAAATATGTAAAACATTTTCTTAATACAAAAACTGAATTATATTTATTTAAAATTAAGCGTAAATAAACATACATAAAGCTCTAGTATTTAGGCTTGCATTAAAATGTTTATATAATATTTAACAGTGTGAAAATTTGTCATTTTCCTGAACAACAGGCCTGTCAGTGTACTTGTTGTGCATTTATTGACTACTCTGTTCAGAATAAAATGAGAATTTAGCTTCAGACATACATTAATTTAATACATTTAATCAATCTTAGAAAATTTTAAACAAGTGAAGAATGAGTAAATGATGACAGCATTTTCATTATTGGGGTAAGCTTTCATACAGATTTAGTCGACTGAAAGATTGGGACATCATCAGGATGGTCCTCTGCTGTCATCTGCTGGCCATTACAAGCAGTCACAGCCTTCCACTTTCATTTCAAACATGGGAGTACATTATTTATTTGGCCGATTTCTGTCAGGGGTGCAGGTCTTAAACACCATTAAAACTCGAGAAACGCACCCCTGCCGTAAAATGCACCCCTTTCATAGATTTTCAATAGGATTCCCAGTCTATATTTAAAATCAAAGGCCTTTATTGATTAAAACTTGATCATTATGATCATTGTTTTGTTGGATAAAGCAAGAACAATAAGTGAAATGCATTTTAAAACGCTCTAGGTTTATAAATAAATGTAAAATAAAACAAACAAACATTCATTCATTCATTTTCCATCAGCTTAGTCCCTTTATTCATCAGGGGTCGCCACAGCGGAATGAACCGCCAACTTATCCAGCATGTTTTACAAGTGGATGCCCTTCTAGCTGCAACCCAGTACTGAAAAAACATCCATACACACTCAGTCACAATCATACACTACAGCCAATTCAGTTTACCTATATAGTGAATGTGTTTGGACTGTGGGGGAAACCGGAACACGGGGGAGAACATGCAAACTCCACACAGAAATGCCAACTGGCCCAGCTGGGACTCGAACCAGCGACCTTCTTGCTGTGAGGCGACAGTGCTAACCACTGAGCCACAAAAAACATTGTTATTTTGACAATCCGATCCGCATAACTGTACTCGATTAACCACTCCTGACTCACACAATCTACCAACTTCCATTTCTGTTGTTTTCCCAGCCACTGTGACGTCATCACAGAGCATGCGCAGTGCAGTCAAGACTGTCCAGCGCTTCCTAAACACGGATTCAAACACTTGCTGGTAAAGTTTCGATTTATACACCATAATTTCAGCGTATTGTTAGAATTGCGACTTTCTTTACTTACGTACGCAGATATGTATCGCTACTCTGTTGGATTTTATTCGGTAAATCTGAAGAAAATCGATAAACCTTGCGAGAGCTGTCAGTGAAAAGGGATTATTACAATTAATGTTTATCAATTAATTGATTACACTAACAAAATCATATTTATTTTAAATACAAGTGATATAGTGAACGTCCTAGTGATAATTCTTTTCACTATTTTCAAACTATATAATCACTTCACTATCGTACCGCCACAGTAATTTGGTTTATAAGAACGCAGCAAAATTAAGTTAAATGCGCTGAATAAAAATATAATTAAATATATAATTACTCTCTGTAAGAGTAAACAATAATATCTGTAAACTATAATAACGTTCCCTGCCGTTTTTTATTAATTCAATTTACATATGATTTGAAGTCATTCACAAAATGTGAAAAGTTTGGTTTATATTGAGCTAACTTTTCCTTATGCATATGGTATTTTCCTAATAACATAAACATATTAAAAATATGTTGTCCTTTACAGTTCAAGTTCTCATTATCAGAATAAAACAATACATTTAAATTTTAATTTTATACTACATTTTTTTAATAAACCATTCCAAATTTTTCCAAAATATTGAGTTAATACAATTTTAAAAAGATGCAAAATTGTTTCTTTTTCTTGACCACAAAGTTCACACATATATGAAATATTAAGTTTGAATCTTTCCAAAACATGTTTAGCAGGATAAATTCTATGAAGCATTTTCTAAGACGCTTTTTTTTTTTGTTATTTATGCAAAACTTATTTGTCAACTTCCAAGCTTTAACCCAAGAAATATTAGCAAATAATGAAAGCCAAAAAAGTCTTGCTGTAGGTAGAGACAACAGACAGAGAGCTTTCTAATAATCTTATTGTTACACTGTTGTTTTAAAACATCAATATTTTAAATGAAAATGTTTTCACAAGAGGGGTGGCACAGTGGGTAACGATGTCGCCTCACAACAAGAAGGTCGCTGGTTCGAGCCTCGGCTGGGTCAGTTGGTATTTCTGTGTGGAGTTTGCATGTTCTCCTCGTGTTGGCGTGGGTTTCTTCTGGGTGCTCCGGTTTCCCCCACAGTCCAAACACATGCGCTATAGGTGAATTGGGTAAGCTAAATTGTCCGTAGTGTATGTGTGTGAATGAGTGTATGGATGTTTCCCAGTGATAGGTTGCAGCTGAAAGGGCATCCGCTGTGTATAAGTTGGCGGTTCATTCATGTGGTGACCCCTGATTAATAAAGGGACTAAGCCAAAAAGAAAATGAATGAATGAATGAATGTATTCACAAGGATTACCTATGCCAGGGGTGCCCAAACTCGATCCTTCAGGGCCAGTGTCCTGCAGAGTTTAGCTCCAACCCCAATCAGACACACCTGAATTAGCTAATCAAGCTATTTTTAGGTATAATAGAAACTTCTGGCAGGTGTGTTGAAGGAAGTTGGAGCTAAACTATGCAGGACGCCGGCCCTTCAGGACCGAGTTTGGGCAACACAGACCTATGCTAATCCCTTTTGATATACAGTAACTTTCCCTGCGTCTTCAACAACATTTTAGGAGTTCACATTTAGATATTGTTTGACAACTGTTAGCAGGTTTGGCATCCTTTCCCGAGAGAGAACCCTGAGCTCGGAGATAGTTGAGCCCAGGGCTCCCGCCTGGTCCATAGAGCATGTGAGGGCAGTACGAGATCAGGTGGCTCTCGAGAGCTCCCCGTGGTAAAGGAGGAGAAGGGGTGGATGGGGGGGTTTCTTCGGAAACGAAGATAAGAGAGTAGTTCTAGCTAGGCTACTTATAGTGAGTTGGGATTAATCTGATTGGCTAACTAATGAATGAAGATGGGTGGCCAGCTGCAGTCAATCATATCACGTGCTCCTCTCGAAATTACTTTGTGAAACTTCACTTAGTCTCCGATGACGTGTTTACGTACACAAGGGTGGGATCAACCTGTCAATCACAGGAAGTCCACCAATAAAAAACAACAGCAATCCAATCGAAACCAACCCTTACATTTGTTCTTGTGATGCTTTTCTCAACGTTCATACTGACTTTAAAGTACACATGAAATCTAAACTAACTGTGTTTGTTTTGTTAGCTCACGTTGATAGTATTGTGGTGAACAATTCATTTGTGCATGTCATTAAGAGAAAAAAATGCCCTTGTAATCTTTTAATGAAGTATAAGAAAATTCACTTCCTGTATGTTTTCAGAGATAGTTGGTGCGTTCGATATGAACCACGGCTGCAGCCGGCAATCAACGAGATTAGCCAAGCACAGGCGGGGGCGGAGTTAAAAATGGGGCCATCAGGTCGGACACTTCGGGGCTCGTAGTTTGCTGCAGTCATGGCTCATGACACATTGCATGGCGTGATCATTTATTTATTTATTTATTTATTTATTTATTTATTTATTGCAATAACAACAAAAGAGTTACAGTACAAATAAAACTGAATATTGTCTCTACAACGAGGGAATTAACTATTTAAGTTGATATCTGTTTATTTACTAAAAATCTATAATTTAACTCGTTTATGGAGTGGAATACAGTAAATGGTCTCTATAGACAAAGGTCGAAAATAAACATATGCAAGCAATATAACCTTTATAAACAAATTAGTTAACAAAAAAAAGATGATTACTGCAGTAAAATGTTTGTAGTCTTTTAATAAGCCTGATATGTACATCTCTCTATATTTAGGCTAAAACACTGCTTTATTTATTTATTTAGGCCTACTTATTCGTATTTATGTTTGTACTTTCAGTTTAGTTGTCTTTTATTTCTTTAATTCTAACTTCCAACATGAATCCTCATTGCACTTAACAAGTTTACAGTGATAATAAAGCTTGTTAACAAGTTTTTAATGATTAATGAAGGAATTATAATGCTTTGGTTAGTTGTTTATCTTTATTTATATGTAGCAGAGTATTTGTATCTACTGTATAGGCTATTTCAGTCTGTTCGCATCTCGTTCCTTTGTACTCCTTTAGAGCGGCGGCGGTACAAGGCATGGTAATGCTCGTATTAAAGTGTTACCTACTGTACGAGATAGAGATTGCATTAAAAATTGTTTGTTTGGAAATTTGTGAGACGGAAGTTGTCCAATAATAAACCTGAAACATACGTGGTTGTTGTCATGCAGTGAATCCAGCCAGTCGTGCAGTCGCTCTTTAGATGCTGCACCGGCTGAGTCTGCCATCTGATCGCGGTACTTTGATGTTATAAGTCACATGGCATCGGCGCAGGCGTCATTTCGGAAAAAAATTCTAACTGCCCTGCACCTCTTTAAGACAGATTTCGATCGGTCTGCTGCATGAAGTAATAACTAGTAATGGTTTCTTTATTATCATTCTCATTGTTTTGTCTGCTGCACTTTATTTGTCTACTTTTCTTCCTTTCCTTTTCTTCTTCTACTTTCTATGTTTTCCTGCCTTTTCTTTTCTATTTCTTTTATTCTCTTCTATTTTTTCCCTCTTCTCTTCTTCTACTTCTACTTATTATTATTATTATTATTTTATATTTTATTGTTATTATTATTATTATTGTTATTATTATCATTTTTATTGTTA
>NC_079457.1:6132387-6166911 GCF_903798145.1 Danio aesculapii
CTTTTGCTATGTTTAGGATGGAAAAATCTGCTTTGCGCAGGTGCGCATGGTCTAACAGGGTTGAGCTTGTTCTCTTAATGAGTTATAGGTGTGTTTTGAGAATACACCAATCAGAGTCTCATCTCCCATTCCCTTTAAGAGTCAGTTGCGTCGCACCATGGTGCATTTGCTTTTTACATGGCAGACTTTTTAAGTGGAAAAACTGAACACTTCTCTAGAGAGTAAACAGTTAAACAGCATCTACAGGCGAGAATGAGAGATGAGCCTCCTCATTGTTTACTTTCACTTTCACTCTCATGGATAGGGAAAGGTGTTGTACGCACAGACATCCATTAGCCTATATATAATTAATTTTGTTTGTTAAGTGCAAAGATTTGTTTCAAAACTATTTCTAAATTCAGCTCTAATTTCCAGCAAACGAATAAATGAACAATAATAACGAAGTGTGGTCAAAAACTGAGTTATATCCTAATACACATGCTGTGCCTCATATGGTTTAAAACCTGACAGGTGGACAAATCTAAGCTTGTTTTTATTAAAACAAATATAAATATGCATATAATAAATAATACTGCTGCTAATAATATTAACATTATACAAAGCAAATTGTCATGAATAAACTGAAAAAGCCCCCCCGAGATGAAGGCATGAAAGTATGGTTTAGCACTGGGTGTATGATAGGGTCCTAAGACCGCTTGGGCCATGGATTTGAATGAAGAAGTGGCTGATGAGATCTGGAAAGAAGCCCTGTCGAGAATAAAGAAAGGTTCGATAAATTCAAGACATAAATTAATCCAATTGAAAGTTTTACATCGCCTTCATTTCTCTAAAACTAGATTAAATAAACTATTTCCCTCTACATCTCCTAAATATGACAGATCTGGTGTGGCAGAAGGGAATTTGGTACATTTATTTTGGTTTTGTCCTGTTCTTTATGAGTTTTGGTCCAGCAATTTTGAACTGTTTTCCAGTGCTTATGGAACCATATCCAACCTGACTACAGTTAGGCTAATTTTGCATATTCCTGTAGCGAAATTAGCTCAGTTTATGAATATTGATGATCAATAATAACGAGTTATTATTAAGTGTAAATATTTAGAATTAACTTATAGTTAATTTAACAAAATAAATATAACAATAACTTCGCCCGCTCGCTTGAGCGGAATCTGTAATTATTTATTTATTTAGAAAGGGAATTATAACTACTTCTTGTGAAGTAGATGAAGAGTTTAGAAGTTTTAGTAAACTTAATAAGCTTGTAGCAAGGGTCTATCGTTAAACCTTTTCTGTGAGGCAGAACAAAGACAATCCAACGTGGTTATAGTGTGATTTATTGACTAGTCTAACATATAACAAACAAACGTACAACATAACAACAAAAACAGAAAAGAAAGCAAGGAAATAAAGAGTTTAGGTGAAAGAATGGCAGATCTCGCTCAGTTCCACACAACTATTAATGACCACCAACATTATAAAAACACCTTTCTGATAAAGGGGCTTAACGCACGACTAAATACCTGAATATAGTAGGTCTGTCTCTCTCTCTCTCTCTCTCTCTCTCTCTCTCTCTCTCTCTCTCTCTCGTTGTGCGAGTTTCTCTGATGTGTGGAAGATGAAGTCTTTTAAGAAGTCCTTTCTCGATGCGTGGAGATCAGAGGATATGCGAGAAGTTTACTTTGCCGAAAATTAAGAAAACGTGGACTCAGGCGAATCATGTGGGTACAGAAACACTTCTGCAGAGACCTTCTGATAGTACATTTCAGCGCAGATTTTGGGGAGTAGATGTGCTTTAACTATGGGTGAAGTCACACCCATTCTCTACTGACTGACCGACCAAGTGACCAAGGTGTCACAGACTTGCTGGCACCAGAGGTCATGAACTCATGTAGAAAGGAACTCAGACCCCTTTTAGGGATCATAACAGAATTTTTTCCTCCGGACTGTGTTATTTTTATTTTAATTAGTATGTTGCATTCTAATACAACGGACACCTTTCCATTAACCCAACAGCAAGTCCTGATGGTTGGCATGATTACAGCTAAAAAGATGATCTTACTTTATTGGAAATCTCCAAAGGCTCCCTGTTATAAGAGATGGTTGAACGAGTTGCTTTATGTCATTCAGATGGGACAACTACGTCTTGAAACTTCTTAATACTTCTTAATGTCGTAAAACTCTTGGGAATTTAGGATTTTAAGTCTGTAAATTTTCATCTCTAACCTATATATGACACTGGCTTTGAAAAAAATGTGAATATTGTCGTCTTCTGTTTTTATGTTTATGTCGTGTGTGTATATTTGGTAACTGAGACGTTCCCTCCTTTTGGGGGGAGGGGGATGGGTTAATGTCAAATGTTCTGTATTTTTTTCTTTTTATTGGTATTGTATATGTTATTAAATAGCGTATAAGTGGTAAATAAAACAAACAAAAAAAAGTTGGTATTTTTTGCCTCACAAAAAAAGTACATCGTTTTAAGGCGCAGTACAAGTATGTGAATTAAGACGCAGCATTTCTCTCCTGTTTGTTCCTGCAGGAAGATCATGGATTCGGGGGAGCTGGACTTTTATCAGCACTCCAGACTCTGTTCAAACACCTGCCGCAGTACTAAGATTGACCTGGTGGGGTCTCGGGGGTCCCTGAGCAGCCAACAGTCCACAGAAACGGCTCCTGCGACCCCTGCTTCTGCTGACGGTACATGCACACACACCCAAAACTGAATATTCTGACATAATTTATTTGCCTTTGACTTGTTCCAGACCTGTATGAGTTTCTTTCTTCTGCTGAACACAAAAGAAGATATTTCGAAGAATGCTCGAAACCTGTAACTATTGACTTTCATTGTAGGACATACTAATACAATGGAAGTCAATAGTTACAGGTCTCCAGCATTCTTCAAAATACCTTCTTTAGTGATCAGCCACTTGAGTAAATGTGTGAGGCTCAGTAAGTAGTGAGTAAATAAACATTTTTGGGAGAACTAGCCCTTTAAGGTATAAAACAATTGAGTGTAATTAGTTATAAAATAGTTACTGTAATTAAATTACTTATCCACTGGAAAAGTCAATTAAATATTGCTGTTCTGTTTAAGGTCATTTTTAATTACAGTTACTTATTTTTTTCATAAATATTGTACATAAATGTAACAGTTCTTCATACAATCAGTTTAGAGAAACAGATTAGTTATATTATGTTATATGTTGTG
Organism: Danio aesculapii; assembly: GCF_903798145.1. NCBI lineage: Eukaryota > Metazoa > Chordata > Actinopteri > Cypriniformes > Danionidae > Danio > Danio aesculapii. The sequence continues at coordinate 6,135,590 of NC_079457.1, forward strand.
TTGTGTTGTGTTGTGTTGTGTTGTGTTGTGTTGTGTTATGTTCTATTGTCCGTGCATTGAGATTTATAGGGATTTAAAGTAGGATTATAGTAATTTATTATTACTTTTCATTCATAATAATTAGAAAAGGAATTTAATTACAATTTTAATGATGTAATTAATTATTAGTAATTAATTACTTTTATCAGGTAAGTAGTCTACTCAACACTGAATATTGATATATATTAATTTACAAATATATTTATATTTAATGCTGTTAAACTATTAATCGCATTCAAATTAAAAGCTTTATTTATATATATATAAATCTAATGTATGTGTATGTACACTATGCATATTTATTTAGTATTTATTTATATTTATATATGTAAATGCACACATATATATATTCATAATAGGCCTATTTGTATGTATGAATTAAATATATCAAATAATATGTAAATATATATGCAGACATTTTGGTTTTGTATTATTTTGTATTTTATATATGTTTTATTTATTTGTATACACAATATTTATTCACAGTGAGTACACGCATTACGTAAATACAAACTTATTTTGGATGCGAAAAATCGTTTGATAGCACTTATTATATTATATTATATTATATTATATTATATTATATTATATTATATTATATTATATTATATTATATTATATTATATTATATTATTTTATTATATTATATTATATTATATTATTTTTATTATATTATATTATTTTTATTATATTATTTTATTAGATTGTTTTTATTATATTATTTTATTATATTGTATTATATTATGTTATATTATATTATATTATATTATTTTTTATTAGATTATTTTAATATTTTTTATTATATTTTATAACATTATTTTTATAATAATATATTAGATTTTATTATTTTTTATTAGATTATATTAGATTTTATTATTTTATATTATATTATTTTTTTATTATAATATTTATTATTATTATATTACATTATATTATGTTATGTTATATTATTTTTTATTATATTATTTATATTATATTATATTATATTATATCATATTATATTATATTATATTATATTATATTATATTATATTATATTATATTATATTATATTATATTATATTATATTATATTGTTATGCATGTTAAATGTTATGCAATACCTCATAATAGTACATAGTCTTCACTTGTTAAATAAGTGCTAATATAATACTGTTATATATTATAATATGTGTTTGAGTAATATTGAAATCTGTTGTTGTTGCAGTGAATGGATCGTCATCTTCATTTTCCACAGATGTTGAAGACAGCACTGAATGGGTCACAGCTATCGGAGGTCAGTGTCTTCTGCAGATTTATTAAGCACTTTGAGGGATGTCTAAAATCTATTTTAGAATTTTAAATTCTTTATTAAAAATTGAACTGAAAATACATATCAAATGTTTTAAATGTAATTTTTTTTTATTATTATTATTTTTTATTTTAATTAGTGCTAGGCACAGATAATTCATGATTATCTCATCCAAAATATTTTTTAGCATAAGATATGTCTTTAAGATTATGTATATGTAACACACACTCACACATACATAAAAATAACTACATTGTGTAAAATGTATATATCATTTATATCATATACATATATATTTATATCTAAATATATATAAACATTTTCTCAAATATAGGCATGCGTGTGTGTGCTTATATATGCATAATAAATATACACAGCACACACACACACACATATATTATGTCAAAACAAATTGAAAGTTATTTTAGAAGCGATTAATTTCCAGAACTAGTTTTTATTTATTTATTTTAGTTTTGTTTTTTTGTATTAACTCTTATTGAAATGTGTAGTTTTTATTGAAGTTGTTATTATTATGTAATATATTTTTAATCAGCCGGCAGCTAGCTCTCTCACATGATCGCCAACTGAAGCTAAGCAGGGCTGCACCCGCTCAGTACCTGGATGGGAAAGCTCATGGTAGAGCTGGACTGCTGCCGGAAGTGGTGTTAGTGAGACCAGCAGGGGGATCTCAACCTGTGGTCTGTGTGGGTCCTAATACCCCAGTATATTGATGGGGACTATTATGCTCAGTGATCGCCATCGTTCTAATGAGATGTTCAACCGAAGTCCTGACTCTCTGTGGTTGTTAAAAATCCCAGGAGGGCCTTTGAAAAAGAGTAGGGGTTTAAATCCGGCATCCTGGCCGAATTAGCCCACTGGCCTCTGTCCATCATGGCGTCCTAACCATCCCCATATCATAATTGGCTTCATCACTCGGTCTCCTCTCCACCAATCAGCTGGTGTGTGGTGTGCGGTCTTGTGCAATATAGCTGCCGTTGCGTCATCCAGGTGGATGCTGCACACTGGTGGCGGATGAGGAGATCCCCTCCAAAAATGTGTAAAGTGCTTTGAGTGTCTAGAAATGCGCACTATAAATGTGATTATTATTATTATTATTAGTAGTATTATTAATATTATTATTATTGTTATTAATATTATTATTATTAATATACATTGATCTTGCCATGAATAAGCCATAAGTTGCTGATGTAAATAAATAAACAAACAAACAATGGTTTATTATAGTTGACCTGTATGGTTTGTTAATGTAATTGTCTCTCTCACTGTCAGAGGACACCATGACGTTCTGGAGAGGACTGAAGGATGCTGGGATGCTGGAGGATGTGATGGAGGACCTGCAGAAAGAGATCCAGGAGATTCTCAAAGGCCTCGAGGAGCGAATCCAGGAGCCTCCACTCCAGGTCAAAGGTCAGAGTTTAACCTGTTGATAATCCCATTAATCTTGTTCGTCTTGTTCGGCCACCTTGTGTTGCAAACCTGTGTATGTTTTCTTTTAAAACGCATCTGTTAATACATCATTACTGTTATAGAATCATTAATGTGGGGTTTTATGTTTCAGTGTTTGAAAGGATTTGCGTTACATTATATCTGTCAATGTCTTGTACTTATTTGTTAATTAATTAATTTATTTTAATTCTTTATTTGTGATAATAATAAATTACATAATTTTTAAACTTGTTTTTAAATATAATATATTTCAGTAAAATTGGTATAAAACTGTTTTTAAAGACATATTAATAATTATAAGATGATGCAAAGATAAAGAATATTAATATATCAGATTATTTACAGAATGTTTATATATAGTTTTTATATATATATATATATATATATATATATTATACAACAGTTCTTTCTGGTTCTCGAATCTGATTGGCTGATAGCCGTGCAATATTCAGCAATACCAGCATTCATACAGCCTCTTCACCCTTCTGTATTACTCCGCCCACATAGATTGACAGCAGATCAATAAACTCACTACAGTTTGACAAATATTGCTGCTGTTGGACAACATAATGTACTTCTGAGGCTTTTTTAGACAACAATGTAGTTGTTTTAACTGCAACTATGCAGTTTATTTATAAGGACATAGGCATATTTTAAATATTTATAATTTCGGAGATACGGCGCATCTGCGTCCATCAGCCTGCCCTACCGAGCAGATAAAAGATGGTTGAAATTGTCCACCCACAAGATGGTGACAGAGACCGCATAATAAGCCTTTAGAGGAGAAAAACTCACCATAATTTCAAACTACAGCTGATCAAATTATTATTAAACAGGTAAGTGACTTTCTAAGTCGATCTCTCTCTTTTGTATGTTGTAGTACTGTATTTATACCATAGTAATTGTAGTGTATTGAGTGTGAGATGGTACCCGCATATCAGGAATGTATGTATTTTTTGTTGGCCACTCTTTGTATAACCCTGCGTTACTTTTTGGTTAACCATTTGTTTGTTTCTAATGAGTCTCCTGTTTTTGTTACTGCGGATTAGTTCAGGAAAAAGAGAGAAAGAAGAAATGCCCGCATGTGTTTAGCATTTTTCCTTATCGCAAACACAACAGTGATCTGCTAGTGTTTGCGTTGCTTTTTTTCAGGGTTAATTATTGTGATCTTCCGATTGCAACAGAGAAATACTGTGAAATCTCTGTAGACTGATGACATTTCATTAAAATCTTAAAATGTGAGCAAAATCACCTGTTTTCTCATTATTTTAGACATTATGCGAGAGAATCATTCAAACACTAGCTCTAAAATAACGTTGGTTAAGCAGCAACGGTTTCTGCTGTTCTGACCGTCAGCTGCATATGTGAATGAACAGCGAAAGAAAGTAGTTTAGGATTTTGAGACTCTCCGGGTTTGATTTTCTTTTTATATACACAATTATGCTGTTGAACTGTTGTATAAACTCAATATCACATTCGTAGCAGTGCCAAATGGCTGTATATTATCACTGGTGGGACACTAAGGCTCTCAGCCTACGCACGCTTCCCACCTGTTCCGATATACAGCCATATCGCACTGCTTCTTGTGGGATATTGCTCATCTCTCTCTCTCTCTCTCTCTCTCTCTCTCTCTCTCTCTCTCTCTCTCTCTCTCTCTCTCTCTCTCTCTCTCCTCTCTCTCTCTCTCTCTCTCTCTCTCTCTCTCTCTCTCTCTCCTCTCTCTCTCTCTCTATATATATATATATATATATATATATATATATATATATATTATATATATATATATATATATATATATATATATATATATATCGTAATGCATATAATTGCATGTCATTTTAAAGCTTGTTTTTAAATGTCTGTTATGTCTGTTAACAGATGCTACTCTCCTCAACAATATCGTTCAGAACTTTGGGATGTTGGATCTGGTGAAGAAAGTTCTGGCCAGTCACAAAAGTCAGATGGACCGCTGCAGAGAGCAGTACACCCGCAGCTTAGTGGGTCAGTGTCACATTTTTGAACACTTTCTGCATTCAAACGCCTAGTTAGTGCTGAAATGTGCAGCTCTGTTGGATGTCTGATGTAATTTCAACTGAAACATGAAGCCAGCTGAAACCTTCTGAGCAGCTCCTCCTCTTATTTTGAAAAAGCCAATAGCGTTTACTTTTATCACAGCTCTGCCAATCAGAGTTATTGAGCTAAATCGTATATGACTCGTGGCAGATACAGTCTATAATAGCAATGCAGAGTCATTCTAACAGCATATTTTTCACTGAATATTTTAGCCCCTATGCAGAGCTAAGGTTAGCTAATCATCATATTGACTTGAATGTCATAGTTGCCTACTGTGCAATGCAATTTCCTTCTGGACTTGCCATAAATATGTATATGTACAGTAAGAAGGCAAAATGATTTGCCCTCCTGCATGTTTATTTTTTTACAAATATTTACCAGTGATGTTTAACACAGCAAGGGCATTTTTCACAATATTTCTTATAATTCCTCTCTGGAAAGTTATTACTAAAACGTATTTCTTTCAGTTTGGTTTGGAATAAAAAAAATTTAATCTGCTATGGTCAATATATATACAGTTGAAGTCAGAGTCATTAGCCCCCCTGAATTATTCACCTCCCTGTTTATTTTTTCCCAATTTCTGTTTAACGCAGAGAAGATTTTTTCAACTTATTTCTAAACATAATAGTTTTAATAACTCATTTCTAATAACTGATTTATTTTATCTTTGCCATGATGACAGTAAATAATATTTGACTAGATATTTTTCAAGACACTTCTATACAGCTTAAAGTGACATTTAAAGGCTTAACTAGGCAGGTTAGGGTAATTAGGCAAGTTATTGTATAACGATGATTTGTTCTGACTATTGAAAAAAAAAATAGCTTAAAAGAGCTAATAATTTTGACCTTAAAATGGGTTTTTAAAAAAAATTAAAAACTGCTTTTATTCTAGTCGAAATAAAACAAATAAGACTTTCTCCAGAAGAAAAAATATTATCAGACATACCGTGAAAATTTCCTTGCTCTGTTAAACCTCATTTGGCAAATATTCAAAAATAAAAAGAAAAAAATACAAAGGGGGGCTAATAATTCTGACTTCAAGTGTGTGTGTGTGTGTGTGTGTGTGCGCGTGTGTGTGTGTGTGTGTGTGTGTGTGTATATATATATATATATATATAAATGATATTTAATCTGTTTTGTCTAATTAACATAATAGTTAATAACGTAATAGTTAATTACACTTTAAGCTTTGAACTTTACTAGTATCTGCCATAATTGCAAAGACAAAAAATGTGTTATTAGAAATTGGCTATTAAAACTATTATGTTTTATGTGTGTAATAAACACTAAAAAGCACTAGGGAAATATGTGAAAAAGATTTAAATGTCACCGGAAGACTAAGAATTTTGTCTTCACATGTGAACAAAAGTAAAATTTGAATTGGACAAAGTGAGAAACTAGCAAGTGTTGACTGCTTTAATTCTGATTTCAGGGACCTTTTAAAGAGAATAAAAAAGTCATATTTAGCAAGTGATTTGAGCTTTTTTTCCTTTATAGCCCTGGAGCAACAATGTGATGAGCTTCACAAGCGCGACCAAAGGGCTAATACTTTGTTTTCAACTGAAATTGAAATTGGCCGAAGCAACTTTTGACTGCTCCTATATTCTAAATACAAATTTTGCCATTGTTTTGGAGCACACTGGCATTAAGACTAACATTTTAATACTAACACCCAATAAACTTTTATTTTGATTTCAGGGCACTTTTAAAGAGATTACCATAGTCACGTTTCAGTACAGTTGACGTCAAAGTTTAGCCCTTCTGTGAATTTTTTTTTTCTTATTCAAATATTTCCCAAATAAGATTTAACAGAGCAAAGATTTTTTTACAGTATTTCCTATAATTTATTTATTTATTTATTTATTTATTTATTTATTTATTTATTTATATATTTATATATTTATTTATTTGTATTTTAGCTAGAATAAAAGCAGTTTTATCATTTTTTAAACTCTTTTATGGTCAATATTGTTAGCCCCCTTAAGCAATATTTGTTTTGGATTGTCTACAGAACAAAACATCATTACAAAATGACTTGCCTAATTACCCTAACCTGCCTAATTAACCTAGTAAAGCCTTTAAATGTCACTTTAAGCTGAATACTAGTATCTAGTAAAATATTATGTGCTGTCATCATATCATAGATAAATAAGTTATTAGAAATGAGTTATTAAAACTATTATGTTTAGAAATGTGTTGAAAAAACACAGATATTGGAGAAAAAACATATGCGTAATTCAGGAGGGCTAATACTTCTGTCTGCAAAAGTTGATTTGAGCATTATTTTTTATTTGTAGCCCTAGAGCAACAGTGTGATGAGCATCGCAAGCGCGCTAAAGAACTGAAGAGTAAATCGCAGCACCTCAACAACGTCCTGATGACCTTGACCCCCGTGACATCTCCACCCACCACCAAACGCCCCCGTCTGACCCGCGCCGTCTCAGGTCCCGCCACTGTCGCCAGCACACCCGCCCAACCTGCGCACTTCACCCTTCCCATCACACAACTCACTGGCATCCAGCTGGAAAAAGTGTTGTCGGCGCAGACTCAGTCTCCTCTGATTGGTGGATATACATTGCTTACATCACCATCAGCAGGAGGAACCGAAATCCATCAGGACGGCTCCAATTTGTCCATGTTGAGCACCGCTGGCTCTGGGGGACCCACTATTGTTAAAGTGGTCAGTCCATTTCAGCTGGTCACATTGCCCACAGCCGGAGGTGGGGCTATGGTGCAGAATTTGGCGGCTCCAGTGGGGGGCGCTGCAGGTAACACTGTTGTAGCGGTGCCTGTTAGCACTGTCAATACCGTAAACACTGCCACTGTGGAGACAGTCGGACCGCAAGCAGAAAACGCTTCAGATGCAAAAGACGACCAGAAGGAGTAAAACAGTTGCGAATTTAGCGAATTTAGCATGTATTATGATGTAATTTGTAAACAGAATTTTTTTGGATTATTATTTGAATTATTGCATTAGATTAATTATATTGTCAAAGTTCAATAATGTAAACTCCGCCACTGTGGAGATAGTCGAACGGCAGGCAGAAACACTTCAGAAGTGAAAGTAAAACCGTTACGAATTTAGCGAATATGATGTAATTCGTAAACATGTCTTTTTTGCAGTTTAATTTGAATTGCTTCAGAAGAGAAGACAGGCAGAAGGAGTTAAATTGTTTCTAATTTAGTGCAACATAAAAGTATGATATTATTTTGAATTTTTGCATTGCATTTGATTTAATTGTATTGTAAAAGTTCAATACCGTAAACACTGCCACTGTGGAGACAGTAGGCTCGCACGCAGAAAATGCTTCAGATGTGAAAGACGAGGAGTAAAACAATTACGAATTTAGCAAATATGATGTAATTTGTAAACATAATTTTTTCTGAGTTTTATTTGAATTGTTGCATTTGATTTATTTGTAATTGTATTGTAAAAGTTCAATAACGTAAACTTTGCCACTGTGGAGACAGTCAGACCACAGGCAGAAAACGATTCAGAAGTGGAAGTAAAACCGAAAGTAAAACCGTTACGAATTTAGCGAATATGATGTAATTTGCTTTGCAGTTTTATTTGAATTGCTTCAGAAGTGAAGTGCGACCAGAGGGAATATTTGCTAATTTAGCAAATATAATGTAATTTGTAAACACAAGTTTTATTTCAATAGTTGCATTTTCTTTATTTGTAATTGTATTGTAAAAGTTCAATAACGTAAACTTTGCCACTGTGGAGACAGTCAGACCACAGGCAGAAAACGCTTCAGAAGCCAAAGTAAAATCACTACGAATTTAGCGCATCATCAAAATATGATGTAGTTTGTAAACACCTTTATTTGAATTGCTTCAGAAGCGAAAAACGACCAAAAGGAGAAACGCCTTTTCAAATTTAGCGCAGCATCAAAATACAATGTTATTTGTAAACAGAAATTTTTTGAGTTTCATTTGAATCATTGCATTTGATTTAATTGCATTGTCAAAGTTCAATAACGTAAATTCTGCCACTGTGGAGACAGTCGAATGGCTGGCAGAAAACGCTTCAGAAGCTAAAGTAAAACTGAAAGTAAAACCATTACAAATTTAGCGAATATGATGTCATTTGTAAACATGTCTCTTTTTTTGCAGTTTTATTTAAATTGTTTCAGAAGCAGAAGACGACCAGAAGCAGTAAAACCATTTCGAATTTAACGCAGCATCAAAATATGATATAATTTTCTTTGCAGTTTTATTTTGAATAGTTCCATTGCATTTAATTTAATTGTAATTGTATTGTAAAAGTTCAATATCACTGCCACTGTGAAGACAGTCGGACCACTGGCAGAAAACGCTTCAGATGCGAAAGATGAGGAGTAAAACTATTACGAATTTAGAAATATGATGTAATTCATAAGCGTAATTTGTTTTGCAGTTTTTTTTTAATTGTTTCAGAAGTGAACGGCGACCAGAAGGAGTAAAACTGTTATGAATTTAGTGAATTTAACAAATGTGTTGTAATTCGTAGACATTTTCTTTGGAGTATTATTTGAATTGTTGCATTCAATTTAATTGTAATTGTATGTAAAAGTTCAATACTGTAAATGGTGGCACCGTGGAGACAGTCAGACAGCAGGCAAAATAAAACGCTTCAGAAGTGAAAGTAAAACCGTTACGAATTTAGCGAATTTAACAAATAGAATGTAATTTGTAAACGTCCATTTTTTTTGCAGTTCTATTTTAATTGCTTCAGAAGGAGTAAAACCATTTCGAATTTAGCGTAGCATCAAAATATGAAGCAATTTGCAAACACACTTTTTTTTAATAGTTTTTTTTTTTTTTTACAGTTTTATTTTAGTTGCTTCAGAAGCAAAAAAATGACCAGTGAGAGTAAAACTGTTTTGAAATTAGCGCAGCATCATATTATGAAATAATTTTGTTTGCATGTTAAATTTTTTATTCTTGCATTGCATTTGACATAATTGTATTGTAAAAGTTCAGTACACACTGGCACGGTTTCGAATTTAGCGCATCATTAAAGTATGATGTCTTTTTGCAGTTTTATTTGAATTGTTTTAGAAGCGAAAGTCGACCTGAAAGAGTAAAACCGTTTTGAATTTAGCAGAGCATCGATGTATGATGTAATTTGTAAACATATATTAGTATTATTATTTGAATTGTTGCATTCGATTTATTTGTAATTGTATTGTAAATGTTCAACAACGTAAACTGCCACTGTGGAGACAGTCAAACCACAGGCAGAAAAACTTCAGAAGCGAAAGTAAAACCATTACGAATTTAGCGCATCATCAAAATATGATGTAATTTGTTTGGTATATTAAGATTTTTTTTGGTATATTATTAGAATTTTTGCATTTGATTTAATTGTAATGGAATTGTAAAAGTTTAATAACGTAAACTATGCCAATATGGACACAGTAGGACAGCAGGAAGAAAACGCTTCAGAAGCGAAAGACTGCCAGAAGGAGTAAAACCATTATGAATTTAGCGCAACATCAAAATATGATGTTGTTTGTAAACATGTATTTTCTTGCAGTTTTATTTGAATTGCTTCAGAATCGAAAGGCGACTATAAGTAAAAGTGTTTCGAATTTAGCGCAGCATCAAAGTATGATGTTATTTGTAAACATGTATTTTCCTGCAGTTTTATTTTGAATTATTGCGTTACGTTTGATTTATTTGTATTGTAAAAGTCAGACCGCAGGCAGAAAACGCTTCAGAAGCAAAAGACAAATAGAAGTAAAACCATATTAAATTCAGCTCCGCATCAAAATATGTATCCTATAAACATATTTTATTTTTTTTTGCAGTTTATTTTAATTGCTTCAGAAGCGAAGGACGACCAGAAAAAGTAACACCGTTTCTAATTTAATATAATTTTTTTTTTGCAGTTTTATTTTTAATTGTTGCATTGCATTTGATTGTAATTTGATTACAATGTGATGAAACATATACTCTATGCTAATTTTGTTTTATACAAAACGTGAAAAGTTGTTGAACTTTTATTTTTGACCAGAGCGTGTAATTTGTAGCTATCAAGTCTTTTGCATATAATGCTTACTCTTTAATTTATGCTGTTCTCATTATACTGCATTATTTTTTAACAGTGATGGATTTCTGAAAGTACTAAAAAATGAATGTCTGTATTTGTGATCTTTTATTTAAAATGGATTAACTTGGACCATCTTGTCCAAATAAACACGAGCAGCATGTACAGTAGTGTTGAATTTAACTTGCAGTTCTCGGTTTGACCAACAGGTGGTGCTGTTTACCTAAACCCGATTACTGCTCGTGAGAACTTTCAGATGCACAATTTCTGTCAAGGTTTATCATTTTGGAGTACAAAAAGGAGGGTTATAGCTGTATTAAATGGTAAAAAATATATATATTGCAAATAACATGACAATGTCCTATTGTCTGTGACATTAAGGGGAATAACAAAACTATTTATAACCTTTATATTTAGATTAGTTAGAAAAACTTCACACAAATCATTCCCCAAACAATTTGAGCAGGTAAACTTTTTTGCCCTTTATTGGTCATCTTAAACAAGCATTTTCTGCAGTATGTATTGATTGCTTACATGAGGAAAAGTCAACGGGTGCTATTTTGGGTTTTGCGGAATTAGTGGCTAATTCGTACGAAAAAAGAGAGCGAGAGAGAGCTACAAAAGAGAGCGAGATGGTCATACGAATATATCCACTAATTCACCAAAACCTAAAAATCAGTCACGAATTGCCATGAGATTGAGTTGCAGAGCACATGATTGACAGGTCGACAGGTGATTGACGGCGTCCAGAAGTCAGCAGCCATTTGGGGATAGTAAAACAGCCTCAACACGTGTAAGATCATGGTGGAAACAACTGGAATGCACTGGCAAAATGAGTTCTAGTTGAGTTATCAATGATAAAACAGCCTATTAAGCATAGTCCTCGTACGATGAGGGCTCTTCTTCAGAGCGCACGGAGATTTTGAAATGGCGCCGTAAAAACCCGCCATATCGCTTTTGGTTGTCCCACCTCAACTTAGGACGAATTCTTCTCATAAAACCACCATATCTCTTCTGTAACACCTGTGGGTTGGTGTCATCCACCAAGTAACTTCGTTTTGGACCGAATTTGCGAAGAAACCCGCCATAACGCTTGACTTCGTTTAACGGAACTTCATTATCGTAAAGTCCCGTTTCGTTTTCCGCCGCCATATCTTCGCCCTCGTCGTCTTCCGTTATCGACGGCAGATCTCGCTCGCCCAGTTTCGACAGAGATTCTCCGTATTTCTTCGCGAACAGTCCTTTTAGTATGGCGTTCTCTTTCCAGGGTGAAGAGAAAAACTTGTTTTTATTCTTATCGATCCTCTTGATGAATCCCCCGTATCGTTTCACCAGGTTGGAGGTTTTCTCTTGGAGGTCCTCATCGGTGTTTAACGCGTTTTTTTCTCCGTCTGCGTCTGGATTGAGCTCCGCTAAATCATCTGAAAGCCCCTGCAAAGCCTTCTCACATCTGTCAAGTGTACCCGTAGGCGGAACGGCTCCTTCACACTCTAAAGTGCAAGTCTGGAAGAAGAAAAGGAGGTTAGACTGGGCTCTATACACTTTTAGAGTTGCCGCCAAAATGTGTTTACAATCATACCGACAGATGTAAATTCCAAAACAGTTTTGATACTTGGTTCATAACATAAAGGATGTCATTACACAAACTGTAGAACACAATTTAACATCAGTTTTTAATGTTAAAATAACAATATTAAGCGATTTTTTTAGAGGAACTGCATTAGTTTGCTAATAAATACTAATAATCAATATCAAATAGAAACATTTCAAGTTCAGAACATTTCATTTGATTTCATTCATTTTCTTTTCGGCTTACTCCCTTTATTAATCAGCGGAATGAACTGCCAACTTACCACCATATGTTTTACGCAGCGGAAGCCCTTCCAGCTGTAACCCATCACTGGGAAACATCCATACACACTCATTCACACACATACACTACTGAAAATTTAGCTTACCCAATTCACCTATAGCGCATGTGTTTGGACTATGGGTGAAACCGGAGCACACGGAGCAAACCCACGCGAACACGGGGAGAACATGCAAACTCCACACAGAAATGCCAACGGACCTAGCCGAGGCTCAAACCAGCGACCTTGCTGTGAGGTGAATGTGCTACCCACTGCGCTACCGTGATGCCCAACATATTATTATTTACAATAGAAATAAAAAAAACATATTTCACAACTAAAAGTGCAACCTTTTCAATTTAATATATCAGTTATATTACTGAAAGCCATATCTGATATTCCCCCAACTGGTTTCTCAAAGCTCTTTGATCAAAAGGAGCGCGCAATAGCCGCGCTCTCCATGGTGCTGAATGCGCGCGCCTCAAGTTAAAAAAAAGCGCACAGTTTTATTGGAAACTGCAATGGATATGACCATTTTCCCAGTTTAAAATGTTCTTAATACACAGATCTTTCTATTAATAATTGCTTAATATGACTGATTTAGTTTACAAGTAATTTTTCATTCATTTAATAAAATACATTAAGCTTTTCTAAGATTATTTGTTTAATATTTACACTTCTAATTAGCATAGAACAAATACAGATCAAGTAAATTTAATTTGTCAGTCAGTTTTCCATTTTTAGTCTTGTGTTAACCCCAAATTAAGCGCACGTAAACTCAAATTATAGGGATAATAATCTTACCAAACGGCTCACCGCAGAGTCCAAATCGGAGATCTGTTGCGCGCATCGCAGGCATTGCGCTGAACAATCTGCCTGGCTCAGGGTTGGAAAGCTCAGCATCAACACCAAAACATACCACTCCATCATCAACAGTGATTCCTGTGGTGCGAAAGAACAAAAGAAAAGAGGTTTTAAGTACACAATATTCCACTCAGGATCCACTTTATCCTTTCTGCTGGCAGTTTTTTTTAACCATTCATCAATGTTGTTGTCTTGTCATCTTACAGATATAATATTTACACACAGTTCAATTCTGCTCAGTTACCTTGATTACCCACGGAGCTTCTCGTTCTCCAAGCGTCAAGGCGATCACTTGGGGAAACTTCTTTGTTCTCCTGTCTTTTGCTGGAGTCGCTCTTTATCCATCCACGGTTTGCTCTTATTTGGATTCAACCCAGCCTTCATACTTTTATTCACGCAGCCCACACAGCTGTCTGAATGAACGATGGTCTGACCAATGGAAACAACGAGCCATGTTGATTGACTGCTCCCACCCACGTAATGATGGTAAAATATTGACGTTATTCTAATATAAATAATACTGATTTAAATATACTTAAAGTGGTTATGTTTTTTAAAATATACTTCAATTGCATAAATTAGCATATGATCTTTCAAATAAATATATGAAATTAAATTAAAAACACACCCACCTTGACGAGGAGTATGTTGGTAACTTGTATTATTAAGAAGCATCATTAATTCAAGGCTGAGTTCTCGGTGGTCTCTTTTCAAAGACTCTCATTTTCACTCAGCAAGTCCTTGGTTGAAATTTCAGTGACATGAATCACAGTTTGATTCTTTCACATACTCAATATCCAGACCAGAGCCTGGGTTATAATTCAGTTCCATGAAAATTGCCTTTGTCCTGCACTAACCTCTTTAAACAATCCGGATGTTGTACCGGCTGGCATTGCGTAGCATTCCGTTCATCATGGATATCGCCCTGTTTCTGGAACTCCACAGTTCAGTGTATTAGATGTTTCAAGGAAAGATGTAGCCTAGCTAGATATTGCAGTGCCATGCAAATATGGTTCAATTATAAATCATTTCCATTGAGTCAGGAATTACTGTCTTGCACAAATCGTCCCAAACGTACTTAAAACATATTTTAATAAATTAGAACAGGCTTTTAACATGCAGCATTATACTACACTGATAAATAATGCCAAATAAGTATGTTTTGATCAAATGTAATTAAATAAGAAGCACAGAAACAAAGTATCTGTAGCCTTGACTAAAATTTGAAACAAGCATGATTAAGATTAATAATATTCATTTGTCTTCCATTGATGTATGGTATGTTTGGACAATATCTGGCTAAGATTAAACAATTTAAATATCTAGAAATCACCTTCTACATGATTTGTTTAGCTATATGCACATTACTAGGCTAATAAAAAGATTTGTTTTGATATATTTATAGTATTAAATGTACATATTAATGGAACAAAGGCATAATATTCCATATAAAACTGTATATTCCAATGATTTTTGACATAAAGAAAAATAAAAATCGAAAATTGACCTAGGGTATACAATGTATTTTGCCAAAACTATAGGCTACCTGTGTAAGATATGGCTGGTTTTGTGGCCCAGCGCCATATACCTTTAAATATAGTTTGGTTGTAAGCTCTAATTAGATTGCTAATCAGTTGTAGGCTATATTTTGAACTCATCGGTTCACATGATTCAATGTTTTAAAAAAAACTAGTTTAATTGAATTGAATTAGTTGAATCCCCTCAGAAAAACTACATTAACCACGACGCAGAGCAGAAAACTCCACCAGAGTGTTATTGAGGAATGCGCGCGTAAATATGTTAGCCCCGCCCACTCGCGTGAAGCGTCGCCAACGGTTGCAAGGTAGGCTAATATGTTTGTATTTGTTGAATTGTCGTTTGCGAACGTTAAAAGTAATATAAGACGGCAAAAATAGACATCAAAAGATGGACACGCTAACATTTTAGACAAAGAAAAAACAACTGGAATCTCAATCTGTATATATACTACATTTTTGAATATTCAAACCTTCAAACTTCTTCATACATCACCTCCGTAGGAACTCAATCTATGGTGGTGTGTTTGTCTTGTAGTAACAGTGAGAGACACTGTTCAATAAATAAATGTCAGTTTCCAAGCAACCTCACCTATCGGTATAACATGTGTTAGTCCCTTGGGCTCGTTTGGACATGTTGATCTTCCTGCTTGTTGCCAAAGAACCAAAGATAAAAAAAAAAACAATTCATGTAGGTTGTCACAGAGGACGCACAAATTGATCTAGTCTCCTCTAAGGAGCAGTTCAGTGCAAAAACTTAAATACATTCATATGTTTTGTCACAGTGAAGCAACTTCAGTGTTATGGATGTGACACATTCATTCATTCATTTTCTTTTTGGTTTAGTCCCTTTATTAATCAGGGGTCGCGACAGCAGAATGAACTACCAATATATCCATCATATGTTATTACACAGCGGATGCCCTTCCAGCTGCAACCCAGCACTGGGAAACACACACACACACATACCAGTTTAGTATATTAAATTCACCTGTACTGCATGTCTTTGGACTGTGGGGGAAACCGGAGCACTGAGATGAAACCCACGCCAACACGGAAAGAACATGTAAACTCCACACAGAAATGCCAACTGACCCAGCCAGGGCTTGAACCAGCGACCGTTTTGCTGTGAGGCGACAGCGCTACCCACTGCGCCACTGTGTCGTTATATGGATGTAACATTTTGCAGTAAAAACTTTACATAAAACATAAATTCACAGAGAAAGTAGATGTTAACATTATATTGAAACATCTGTTTACCCAGCTGGCACAGGAGGTCAAAATGACGTCCAATTGACTTTGTACCCCAACATCATGGGACATTGCATTGTCTTTGGAAATGAGAATCAGAACCAATTGTCAGGTCGACGTCAATGTCCACAGATGTTACATGTTACTTTCCAATGCAACCTAAAAACAACCAAATATCAATATTAAATAACTTCTTACATCTATATAGCACATTTCTACACACTCAAAGCCCTTTAGATATTTTTTTTAAGGGGGGGGGGGGTGGTCAGTCTTCACAGAGAGTCAGTCTCTAGTCTCATCCGAAAGACAATAGAGTCCCCATCAATATACTCGGGCGTTAGGATCCACACAGAATGCTGGTTGAGCCCCCCCTCACTAACACCACTTCTGGCAGCAACCTAGCTTTCCCATGTGGTCTCCCATCCAGGTACTGATCAGGTGCAGCCCTGCTTAGCTTCAGTAGAGCGTAGTAGAGAGTTGCAGAAAGCTAGCTGCCGACGATTATGGTCATGACGTTAATGTCTAATGATGTTACAGCCTGAAGTTGTGTGGGTGTAACCAATATAACATCTATCAGATGTCTTATTTTGGTTGCCATACCTGATGATCAAATGTCAGTATTTGACGTCAATATGACGTTGGTTTAGGATGTTGTCTAGATGTTGGATTATGGTCAATGCAACCTAAAATCAATCAAATATCAACGTCATTTAACGTCGTTACTAGACATCACAATAACATTGTGCTTAGACGCTGGTGACCTAAATCTAACCTAAAATTAGCGTTTTAAGACGTTTTGTGTCTGCTGGGTATATTTTTCAAATCAACTAACCACAGATTTATAGAATCAGAAAAATATCAATCTGTAAAAAATTTGTATATTTTAATTTTGGAAAATAAACATGTTCACTTTGTAGAATATCTGTGAATTAAATGGCACAACCCAAAATAAAAAATGCCAATCAAACAGGATAAGAGTCAGCTCTCTATTCACCTTATTCTTCGCGTACAAGTGGGCACCGCCATTTGAATCTTTTTGGCTCGAGACTTCCGGGCTCATTCGCTTCCCTTCATTTTTAGACGTTAAAAACAGCTCGTTGCTGCTTAATGTTGCAAACTTCTATTTTCTTATTATATTATTCTATTTTGTCTGTAAAGTCATGCAAACACTTGTTTGTAGAGCATGTATTTTGACCAGTTTTTGCCGTTTATTATTGCTAGTTATTTCCCCCATAGAATCGGAAGTTCTAAAACAGTCGCATAATCGAGCGCACTTCCGCATTGAAGAATAAGGTCAATAGAACACAGATCTCAAACTCAATTCCTGAAGGGCCGCAGCTCTGCACAGTTTTGCTTCAACTCTAATCAAAAACAGCTGATTTAAACTAATTAAGGTGTTCAAGTCTATTAGACTCCTGGGCTGCATCCGAAACAGCATATTTCCATACTATTGACCTTATTCTAAAATGCGGAAGTGCGCCTGTTTTCACGATTGTTTTAGAACTTCCGATTAGGTCCCCTATGGGAGAAATGACTAGGAATAATAAACGGCAGAAAACGGTCAAACTACTTGCTCTACAAACAAATATTTGCATTACTATACAGACCAAGTAGAATAATATAATAAGAAAATATCTAAAATGTCTAAAAATGAATGGAAGTGAATGAGACCGGAAGTCTCGAGCCAAAAAGATTCAAATGGCTGCTGGTATTTGCTGGTCGGCAAGGAATAAGGTGAATATAGTACGCTAAAATCAGTAGTTCGAAAATCAGTATGCGAAAAGTACCTGGATGACTGACTACTTCTGGTGAGATTCTAAAATGGGCAACACATGCAAGCTGCACTATCCCATGATGCTCCGCGAGAGAATTAATGTATGGGAGTGAAGCGACAAAACTGACGCAGGTAGGTCACGTGACCATGACAAAATGGCGGCTGTAGTACGTCCGACTTTCATTCAAACTTCTCACATTTTTACAGTATAGAACGTCTTTTCTAATGGTCGAGTAGAGTGTTTAAATTTAAATGCAGTACCTACTGAGTAGTAGGTGGTTTCTGACGCAGCCCTGTAGTCTTGAACACCTTGATTATTTGAATCAGCTGTGTTTGATTATTTGGATGTCTGTGAATCAAACTGCGCAAACCAAAATAAATAATGCCAATCAAAATGGATAAGAGTCGGCTCTCTATAGAACAAAAATCTCAAACTCAATTCCTGGAGGGCCGCAGCTCTACATGGTTTTGCTCCAACCCTAATCAAACACAACTGATCCTAATAATCAATGTGTTGAAGACTGGCTCTTTCTCAATATGTGTTCTTCAGCGGTCTTGCGTCCTCATGTTCTCATGTAACGTCATCATCAACTGCCAAAGTTCAGTTCCAATACTCAAAACGGCAGAACGGAGGATGCGTGAAACTTCCCGGATGTGTTCTTGATATCGAGGACGCACCGATGCAGACTTGAGCACCGAACTCCCTCTAGGAATCCCAGAAGTCATAGCGACTGGATGTGGGAAGCGCAGCATTTTATTTAGATTTATTATTAAAGTTCAGATACATAATTAGGTAAAAGTAAACATTGCCATGGACATCTTAATAAAGGAATAAACACATTAAGAGTGTTTGTTTGCTGAAATTCGTAATAAAATCTGTTTTATTTATATTGTGCAACGTATATTTAAATTGTTTTTATGCAGAGTATATATTGTGAAAAGGGGAAAAAACAACAAATCGTATGAATGCTGTAATGTTTAATTTTCCATTAATAAATGCGTGAAGGTCACATGACCATCAGGAAGAACGCAGCATCTCATTCCTCACAGGACGCGTTCTCTGTCCTCGCGGTCTCCCAAGTTCGTTTTTCCAAGGACACCTGGGAAGACCGGTCTCCACAAGAACGCAAGTCCGTTCTCTGCGTTCTTGGAATTGAGAAACAGCCTATTAGACACTAGTACTCTTGAACACCTTGGTTATTTGGATCAGCTGTGTTTGATTAGGGTTGGAGCAAAACTGTGCAGAGCTGCGGTCCTCAAGGTATTGAGTTTGAGGAAACGCTTTGCTAATGATGTGACATCTCTCTGGTGTGGATGTGACAGATGCGAAATTGTTACTTGTGTGACTTCAAATCAAACATAAAATCAAATCTAAGTATTTAAAAACATTGACAGAGACATTTTAGAGTACTGTAAAATACAAGCCTACTCAAAAAAACCCAGAAAGGTTTTCACTATTGTGGTGGTTTCATGTCAAGGTTGACATTTGCATGGAATTGCTCAGCGGAGAGTTTGACAATAATAATATTGCTTAAAAATATAACATCGGCATATACTACATGTATTTAATGTTTATTTGCAGGTAATGTCTGAGACTGAAAACTGAAGCATTCTTCCACACAGTCCTGGAGGTGGTCCGGACGGAAGTGTGTCACGCACCAGCTCTGCTGTAAGTCCTGAATAAATCATTAATCTAATGCTGGGCCCTGTTCAAACACAATACTCAATTATCTGTGTGGGCCCATCAGCGAGACACACTTTTATACACTCTGCTGTTCTACTGTCAGTGTTTATCCTTCCCAGTAACCTGGAAACGCAAACATTTAAATCCTGAGTCATAACAAATGGACACATCTGATTTTTGAATCTAAAATTGACCTATAAAAAGGCTTTTAAATGTTGTGCACTGAATATCCTCAATTGGAAATGAATGCTACAAATATTATGAATCCATTTCCAATCCTAATGACATAAACTAAACTAATAATCAATTGTTTACAATGCAGAGCGCAGAAAACGAGTCAGCTCCTTTGGTTTTGGAACAGAGCCATTATGATGCTTTTCTAATGAATCATTTAGCAGATATGATCGTCACTAACTGCTGTTAATAATAGTCAAGTTGCTTTTGCATGTACTTGAAGGGATAGTTCACCCAGAAATGAAAACTCTGCCATCATTTTCTCATCACAACCCATCACACAGAAGAAGATATGCTGAAAAAAAATGTTGAAAAAACAGCCTTTGACTTCCATATATATTTTTTGTTCCTTCTATGGAAGTCAATCATTGCCTTCCACAACATTTTTCAGAATATCTTCTTTTGTGTTCAACAGAAAAAAAGAAATTCATAAAAGTTTATAACCACTTCAGGGTGAGTAAATGGTGAGGATTCTTTGGGTAAAGTATCGCTTTAAGCAGGGTTGCCAAATACAATAAAACTACCCATATTTTCAAAATGTATATCCATAGTTCATTTCACAAAGCATTTGCTCTCTTTGCTACAAACGAAAAAGCAAAAAATTACAACAAAGGGATACGAATTAACCAATGAATATATTTATATCAATGAATCAGTTTGTTTGAAGGTTTGTTGACATTCATGATTCATTTGAGTTGAGTTGATTCATTGAATAAATCTGATTCAAGATAATCAGTCTTTTCAGAGTTCTTTAAAGTGAGGATGTTTTAAGGTAAAATAATTGAATAATACTTTGATAACTGATTCATTTGAAGTAATTTAATTAATCTCTGATTCATTTGAAGTCTGTTCATTCTTAACTGATTCGCTGGAAGTCTGTTCATTCTCATTTGAAGTTTGTTCATTCTCCACTCATTCCTTTGAAGTCAGTTAATTCTTCACTGATTTATTTAAAGTCTGCTCTTTTTCCATTGGTTTATTTGAACTCCGTTCACTCTCCACTGATTCATTTGAAGTCAATTAATTCATTACTGATCCATTTTAAGTCCATTCATTCTTCACTGTTTCATCTGATGTCTATACATTCTCTGTTGCTTCTTTTGACAATTATTAATTTGATACTGAACCATTTGAAATTCTTCACCGATTCATTTGTAGTTCATTCATTCTCCACTGATTCATTTAAAGTCCATTCATTCTCCACTGATACATTCGAAGCAAATAAATTCTCCACTGATTCATTTGAAGTCCGTTCATTCTCCACTGATTCATTTGAAATCAATTAATTATTCACTGATTTATTTGAAGTCCTTTCATTCTTCACTGATTCATCTGATGTCCATTCATTCTCCAGTGATTCATTTGAAGTTCATTCATTCTCCAGTGATTCATTTGAAGTCCATTCATTCTCGACAGATTCATTTGATGTCCATTCATTCTTCACTGATTTGTTTAAAGGCCGTTCATTGTCCACTGATTCATTTGATGTCCATCTATTCTCTAATGATTCATTTGAAGTAAAATAATTCTCCAGTGATTCATTTAAAGTCAGTTCACCCTCCACTAATTTATCTGAAGTCAGTTAATTATTCACTAATTCATTTTAATCCATTCATTCTTCATTGATTCATTTGATTCATTTTCTGTTGATTAATTTGATATTTATTCATTTTCCATTAATCCATTTGAAGTTTGTTCATTCTCCACTCATTCATTTGATGTCCATTCATTCTCCACTGATTCATTTGAAGTTTGTTTATTCTTCGCTGATTCATTTGAAATCAATAAATTCTTCACTTATTTATTTGAAGTCCATTCATTATTTACTAATTCATTTGAAGTCAGTTATTCTTTACTGATTCATTTGAAGTCAGTTATTCTTCACTGATTCATTTGAAGTCAGTTTATTCTCCACTGATTCATTTGAAGTTTGTCTATTCTCCACTAATTCATTTGATGTCTGTTTATTCTCCACTGATTCATTTGAAGTTTGTTCATTTTCCACTGATTAATTTGATGTCCATTCATTCTCCACTGATTCATTTGAAGGTTGTTCATTCTCCAGTTATTCAATTGAAGTCCATTCATTCTTCACTGATTCATTTGAAGTCAAATAATTCTTCACTGATTTATTTAAAATCTGTTCATTCTCCATTAATTTATCTGAAGTCAATTAATTCTTCACTGATTCATTTTAATCTATTTATTCTTCATTGATTCATTTGATTCATTTCCACTGATCCATTTAAAATCAGTTTATTCTCCACTGATTCAGTTGAAGTTTGTTTATTCTCCACTGATTCATTTGAAGTCAAATAATTCTCTACTGATTCATTTGAAGTCTGTTCATTCTCCACTTATTTATTTGAAGTCTTTCCATTCTCCACTGATTCACTTGATGTCCATTCATTCTCCACTGATTTATTTGAAGTTTGTTCATTCTTCGCTGATTCATTTGAAATCAATTAATTCTTCACTGATTTATTTGAAGACAATTAATTCTTCTCTTATTCATTTTAATTGACTTGATTCATTCTCTGTTGATTCATTGGACATTTATTCATTTTCCACTGATTCATTTGAAGTCAGTTTATTCTCCACTAGTTCAATTAAAGTTTATTTATTATCCACTGATTCATTTGATGCCCATTCATTCTCCACTGATTCATTTGAAGTTTGTTTATTCTCCACTGATTCATTTGAAGTCGAATAATTCTCCATTGATTCATTTGAAGTCTGTTCATTCTCCACATATTTATTTGAAGTCTTTCTATTCTCCACTGATTCATTTGAAGTTTGTTCATTCTTTGCTGATTCATTTGAAGTCAATTAATTCTTCACTTATTCATTTTAATCCATTCATTCTTCATTGATTCACTTGATTCATTCTCTGTTGATTAATTTGACATTTATTCAATTTCCATTGATTTCATTTGAAGTTTTATTCTCCACTGATTTAATTGATGTCCATTCATTCTCCACTGATTCATTTGATGTCCGTTCATTCTCCAGTGATTTATTTGATGTCCATTCATTCTCCACTGATTCATTTGAAGTCAAAAAATTCTCCACTGATTTATTTAAAGTCTGTTCATTATTCACTGATTCATTTAAAGTCAAATAATTCTTCAATTATTCATTTGAAATCTGTTCATTCTCCACCAATTTATCGGAAGTCAATTAATTCTTCACTGATTAATTTTAATCTATTTATTCTTCATTGATTCATTTGATTCATTTCTACTGATCCATTTGAAGTTTGTTTATTCTCCACTGATTCATTTGAAGTCAAATAATTCTCCACTAATTCATTTGAAAACTGTTCATTCTCCACTTATTTATTTGAAGTCTGTTCATTCTGCACTGATTCATTTGAGGTTTGTTTATTCTCCTTTGATCTATTTTAGGTCCATTCATTCTCCACTGATTCATTTGAAGTCAAGTAATTCTTCACTGATTCATTTGATGTTCATTCGTGCTCCACTGATTCACTTGAAGTCCGTTCATTCTCTGTTGATCCCTTCTAGGTCCATTCATTCTCTGTTGATTCATTTGAAGTCCATTCTTTCTCCACCGATTCATTTGATGTCCATTCTTTCTCAAACGATTCATTTGATGTCCATTCATTCTCCACCGAATAATTTGATGTCCATTCATTCTCCACCGATTCATTTAATGTCCATTCATTCTCTGCTGATTCATTTGAAGCCTGTTCATTACTCTTTACACTTTGAATCTGTTGCAACTGTGTATATAGAAAAAATGATATGTTTTAACTGATAAATTCTACAGCTAATTTCTCACAGGATTGTTTTCTCTGTGCTTTTTAAATGTGACTAGAGCACAACTAATAAACCATATTTCCTGCATGCAGAGAAGACGGAATGTGTTTAACCGTGATTCCACGTGAACCGTTCCTACTGTCCCTCTCGCCTGATTAGTCAGTGCGTCTTTAATGAGTTTTGAAAAGTCAGTGACGTAAAGAAGGCAATGAGAAACATTTATCTCATTTAGACCGAACAAGCACCTGAAATTCTCCGCATGTGTGAAAGTAACCATAGCAGCGGAGACAATTGTGCCGGTGCCATAAATAATTACTGTAGGAGTTGCAACTTTTAACTTCTCATTACATCTCATAAACCCCGAACTCGTCCTCCAGAATGAACAGACAAGGGCGGGGGGGAGAACTAAGCAGGTGAAAAGCATTCAAGTTATTTCACAACGTGATAAATGAATAGATGGCACCATGTGACGCACTGCATTAGTAAATTCAGTGTTTTTCGATAGCTCAGAGAGAGACGTGATGACAATGCGTGCAGTGATTCATTCTGATTAAAAAGCATCTCAGGGAAGGACTTGAAATATATGAAAGGTGTTGCAAACATCTAATGCCTCGGTATAATCAATCACACTCTTGCTTTTGATAAACTCGGCTATTTTAGTTCATGATTCAGGCTTCCTAATGGGGTGCTTACTTTGGACACCATACAGTATGTAGGATATGACTGACTGAAGATAAAGACTTACACTACCATACACTAGTCTTGTTGCCAATCCAAGTTTTAGGAAGAACAAATAATAACTTGACTTCTAGTTGATCATTTGGTATCAGAAGTGGCTTATATGAAAGACAAAGGCCTCTAGATTACGCTTACTTTACTAAAATAAAATATGATCATGCCTTGATTTTTAATTATTTAATTAGGACAGTAAGGTCTGACTTTGCTTAGACAAAAGTCTTGTCACTGAACAGAAATAATGTACGGTATAGAATATAAAGTCATGCTGCAGTGGAAACAGAATGAATATTGTGTATGACTCCATGAGCTTGGAGGACTGCATCCATACATCTCTACAATGACTCAAATCACTTATTAATAAAGTCATCTGTAATGGCAAAGAAAGCGTTCTTGAATCTTCATCAAGATTCTTTGGATTCGTATTCAATGCCTCTTCTTTAATCTTACCCCAGACATGCTCAATAATGTTCATGTCTGTTGACTGGGCTGGCCAATCCTGGAGCGCCTTGACCTTCTTTGCTTTCATGAACATGATGTGGAGGCTGAAGTATGAGAAGGTGCGCTATCCTGCTGAAGAATTTGCCCTCTCCTGTGGTTTGTAATGTAATGGGCAGCACAAATGTCTTGATACCTCAGGCTGTTGATGTTGCCATCCACTCTGTAGATCTCTCGCACGCCTACATACTGAATGTATACCCAAACCATGACTTTTTCTTTCGTTATTTTGTGTTTTTTTTTTAATTACGGAAGATTTCAGTAATTTAACGTCTGTTATTTTACGTTTTTTTTAATTACTGAAGATCTCTGAAGTACAACTTCTGTTATTTGAGTTTTTTTTTTAAAAAACAGATTTTTTTGTAATTTACGTCTACCATTTTACGTTTTTTTTATTAGAGAAAATGTCTGTAATTTTAAAGTTCTTTATTTAAAAAAAATTTATTACGTAAAATTTCTGTAATTTAACGTCTATTATTTGACTTTTTTATAGCTGAACATTCCTGTAATCTAACATCTGTTATTTTAAGTTTTTTTAATTACTGAAGATTTCTGAAATACAACTTTTAGGTTTTGTTTTAAATTACAGATTTGTTTTGTAATTTAATGTCCACTATTTTACGCTTTTTTTATTACAGAAAATGTCTGTTATTTAACGTCCGTTATGTAATATTTTGTAATTACATAAAATTTCGGTAATTTTTATTACATTCATTACATTATTAATAAATTCTGTCCATGATTTTATGTTTTTATTACGGTATAATTTCTGTAATTTAACGTTCGTTATTTTATGGGTTTTTTTAAATATGTAAAATTTCTGTAATTTAACATTCACTGTTTTACTTTTTCTTTTTTAATTATGGAAGATATCTGTATTGAACATTCATTATTTGACATTTTTTTAATTACGGAAAATTGCTGTAATTTAACGTTCATTATTTTACGTTGTTTTCAATTACTTTAATTTCTGTAATTTAATGTCCGCTATTTTACTTTATTTGTTACTGAAAATTTCTGTAATTTAACATTCGTTATTATACGTTGTTTTTAATTACTAAAAAAAATTCAGTAATTTAACGGCTGTCATTAATTCCTTTTTTTCGGGACCCCAGCTGCCCGAATTTTGCGATTTTTTTTTTTTTTTTTTTTTTTTTTTTTTTTTTTTTTTTTTTTTTTCGTAATTGTTTTTTACAGTGTAGTGTTCATCTTAAAGTGCAATTTAACAACTTAAATAATTAAGTTAACTAGGCAAGTTGGGTTAATTAGGCAATTATTGGGTAACAGTGGTTGGTTCTGTAGTCAGTTGGGGAAGATAATGATATTAAAATTGTTTTAAAAATTTAAACTGCTTTTATTCCAGCCAAGCTTAAAAATAAGACTTGCTCAAGAAGAAAAAATGTACATGAAATACCGTTTCCTTGGTCTGTTATGCACCACTTAGAAAATATTTGGGAAAGAAAAAATGATATACAGGCAAATAACTTTTACTTTAACTGTACAAACTGTAAGAAACAAGAAGTCTTTTAAAGCACGAAACAAACAAACATTATATCTGCTTGTTTGGCTTGTTGCATGGCAATAAGAAGATTTTGCCAGTTTCCAAATCATCAGAAACTGAAAATAGTTAATGTATCCTTAATCGAGAATGGTTTGGGCTTGCATAATGCAGAAAGATAAACATGATAACAAATATTTACAGATTTATCACATGAATTTACCACTTCATATTTGTGCACTTGTACCACAAAAGCAGCCATTAGTATAATTTTTTTATATTGTGATTTAAAAAGCATATGAAAGTTAGTTTATGCATTCCGCTGATTTATGATTTGCTATGATAGCATAGTATTTGGCCGAGAAGCAACTATTTGAATATCTGAAATCTGAATGAGCAAAAAAATCTAAATACTGTGTAGAGAGAAAAATGCCTTGGCAATGCACATTACTGATCAAAAATTGAGCTTTGATATGTTTACAGTAGGAAATTTACAAACTATATATTCAGGGAAGAAGGTCTTTACTTAATATTCTTATGGTTTTTGGCATTAAAATAATCAGTTTATTAAAAAATCAATACCATATCTGAACGATACAATATATGTTTGGCTATTGGGAAAAATTGTATCGATGCAAAGTAAAACCGGTTTTGTTGAATTGTTCACATTTAAACAAAGTGTTAAGCAAAATGCTGCTGTAAATGAATGTTTCAGATGTGTTTATACTGTAAAACTAAAGTGTGTTCTGAAAGTAAATATGGTTAGAAGAAGGTTGCAGAGCACTTGAAAAAAGGTTATTGAAAGGAATTTCACACACAAATCACAGCAAGAAGGTCGCTGGTTCGAGTCTGGCTGGATTCCTCTGAGTGCTCCGGTTTCCCCTACAGTCCAAAGACAAGCGCTATAGGTGAATTGAAACTAAATTAGCTGTAGTGAATGAGTGTGTGTGAGTGAGAGTGTATGGGTGTTTCCCAGTACTGAGTTGCAGCTGGAAGGACATCTGCTGCATAAAATATATGCTGCAATAGTTGGCGGTTCATTCCGCTGTGTCGACCCCAGATTAATAAGCGGACTAAGCCAAAAAGAAAATGATTGAATGAACACAAATTCAGCTAAAAATCTTCTCTAATGGGCGTCATGGTGGCGAAGTGGGTAGCGATGTTGCCTCACAGCAAGAAGGTCGCTGGTTTGAGCCTCGGCTGGGTCAGTTGGTATTTCTGTTTAGAGTTTGCATGTTCTCTGTTCGTGTGGGTTTTACCGGTTTCCCCCACAAGTCCAAAGACATGTGGTACAGGTGAATTGGGTAAGCTAAATTGTTCGTAGAGTATGAGTGTGAATGGTGCATGGGTGTTTCCCAGTGATGGATTGCAGCAAGAAGGGTTGCGTAAAACATATTCTCGATAAGTTGGCGGATCATTCTGCTGTGGCGACCCCAGATAAATAAAGGGAATAAGCCAAAAAGAAAATAAATGAATGAATCTTCTCTAATGTTCTTCTTAATAAAAAGTTGCTTATACTGTATCTTCAATGGCCTGAGGGTGTGTTAATTAACTGTT
This sequence comes from Danio aesculapii, assembly GCF_903798145.1. Classification (NCBI taxonomy): domain Eukaryota; kingdom Metazoa; phylum Chordata; class Actinopteri; order Cypriniformes; family Danionidae; genus Danio; species Danio aesculapii. The sequence continues at coordinate 6,163,759 of NC_079457.1, forward strand.
AATTTAAAATGTTGCATGAACTGGTCCTTTAAGACAAATAGAAAACACTTAATCTCAACACGAACTAAGTAAACTTCTATTTGACATATTTCAGAAGTGACTATAAAACCTCGCATGGTTTCCTTCTCCATTCATGAATGATATTTTAATGACGATCATCAGAGCATCAGTCAGAATTAGCTGCTTTGAATCGGGGTTTAAAGTTCTGATTAGCTGACTCTGAAGTCAATCTCTCTAAAACACGCTCGATGCTTTTCTCTGCTGTATCTTTGGAGACCAAGGTCACTTTCTACTGTATTAATGCCTAGTGTGAAAATAAGAGCTATTCAGACTCTTGTTCACGTCACACATCTTTATGATGTTGTTGAGTGTTTCTGCACGGACAGACTCGTTTGAAGGACAGGACGAAAGGACGGGCACGTTTTTCTGGAGCTCTGTGCGTCACTGTGTCCTTTGCTTCTTTTACACTCTAGCCTTTTCCATTAAAGTGTCCAAATGAGTTGTGATAATGTCCGCATGTGTGTTTTTTTCTTTCACAAATATCTTCATAACTGAAATAGCAGCTCTTTCTGTTTGTTTGACTGATGAAGCATTGTTCCCATGGGCGTATGGGGGCCTGGACTGCAGACACCGTTTATTAACATTCCCGAAGGAAATGTAGTCTTGTTTTGTATCATTTGGTGTAGTAATACAAGCTTTTTTTTGTTTGTTTAATCCTTTAGGACCTGCCGATGAACAAATCAGCCAGAGTACACTAACCGGCCACTTTATTAGGTACACCTGTGCAACTGTTCGTCAACACAGATTTCTAATCAGCCAGCTGTGCTTTTATGTTTTATTGGATACAATCTGGATTAGCACCCGGACATCTCTTTCAGACAGCATCTGTCTTCTGTCTGACTTAACTGTGTACATATACTCACCAGCCACTTTATTAGGTATACCTTATTACAGTAGTACCAGGTTGGACCCCCTTTTGCCTATAGAACTGCCTTAATCCTTCGTGGCAGAGATTCAACAAGGTACCGGAAAAACTCCTCAGAGATTTTGGTCCATATTGATATTGGCAATTAATTTTATTCTGTTTTATATATTTTGCTTATTTTTATATATAAGTATAGATTTTGTATGCTGGTCTTTTTGTAAAGCACTTTGGTCAACATCTGTTGTTTTTAAATGTGCTCTATAAATAAAGCAAACAAACAAACATGATAGCATCACGCAGTTGCTGCAGATTTATCGGCTGCACATCCATGATGCGAATCTCCCGTTCCACCACATCCCAAAGGTGCTACATTGTATTGAGCTCTGGTGACTGTGGAGGCCATTTGAGTACAGTGAACTCATTGTCATGTTCAAGAAACCAGTCTAAGATGATTCATGCTTTATAACATGGCACGTTATCCTGCTGGAAGTAGCCATCAGAAGATGGGTACACTGTGGTCATAAAGGAATGAACATGGTCAACAACAGTACTCAGGTAGGCTGTGGCGTTGACACGATGCTCAATTGGTGCTAATGGACCCAAAGTGTGCCAAGAAAATATCCCCCACACCATTACACCACCACCACCAGCCTGAATCGTTGATACGAGGCAGATAGGATCCATGCTTTCATGTTGTTGATGCCAAATTCTGACCCTACCATCTGAATGTGGCAGCAGAAATCGAGACTCATCAGACCAGGCAACGTTTTTCCAATCATCTATTGTCCAATTTTGATGAGCCTGTGTGAATTGTAGCCTCAGTTTCCTGTTCTTAGCTGACAGGAGTGACACCTGGTGTGGTCTTCTGCTGCTGTAGCCCATCCGCCTCAAGGTTGGATGTGTTGTGTGTTCAGAGATGCTCTTCTGTAGACCTCGGTTGTAACAAAGGGTTATTTGAGTTACTGTTGCCTTTCTATCAGCTGAACCAGTCTGGCCATTCTCCTCTGACCTCTAACATCAACAAGGCATTTGCGCCCACAGAACTGCCGCTCACTGGATATTTTCTCTTTATCAGACCATTCTCTGTAAACCCTAGAGATGGTTGTGTGTGAAAATCCCAGTAGATCAACAGTTTCTGAAATACTCAGACCAGCCCGTCTGGCACCAACAACCAGCCATATTCAAAGTCACTTAAAATCACCTTTCTTCCCTATTCTCATGCTCTGTTTGAGCTTGCAGCAGATCGTCTTGACCATGGGCTGCGTCCGAAACCACCTACTACTCAGTAGGTACTGCATTTGAATTTAACGTACTACTCGGCCGTTAAAAGTACATCCTATATAGTATAAATGTGAGCAGTATGAATGGAACTCAGACGTACTACATCCGCCATTTTGTCATGGTTACATGACCTACCCACGTGAGTTACGTCGCTTCACTCCCATTAATGAATTCACTCGCGGGACATCATGGGATAGCTTAGCATCCATCCAATGCGCACTTCAGAATCTCGCCGGAAGTAGTAGGTCATCCGGGTACTTTTCGCATACTGATACTGACATACTACTCGGCTTGCATACTGATTTTAGCGTACTGTATACTATGTAAGTGTGCGTCCCCAATAAAGTGACCGGTGAGTGTATGTAAATAAATACATTTATGCAGTTTTTAATATTATTTCAATATGCTTATTAAACAATATAGAAATATTTAGACAGTCCTTGTATTTTTTACATCCCAGTGTTGAAAGGTCGTGTTTGCACATGTAAAAATAATCCACTCAAAACATATTTTCAAGGGTCAAAGGGGATAAAAGACGCACTTTTTTTTATTAAGAAAGTGAACCGAAACAATCAGTGTTTAAAAGGGGTTTAGTTCTTATTTTGCTTATTTTGTAATATTACTTTGTTCATATTTGTCTATTTAAGCACAGAAGTCCTGTTTTAGTGTTTTCATTTTTACACTGTTCATTTGCTTTGTGTTCTGATGAACAGCAAAAGTGACACAAAATCTCCGTTCATCTGTTTTCTTCAGATAAAATAGGCGTAACTGCATCTACTTTAGGGGTGACGCAGTGGCGCAGTAGGTAGTGCTGTCGCCTCACAGCAAGAAGGTCGCTGGTTTGAGCCTCGGCTGGGTCAGTTGGTGTTTCTGTGTGGAGTTTGCATGTTCTCCCTGCGTTCGTGTGGGTTTCCTCTGGCTGCTCCGGTTTCCCCCACAGTCCAAAG
>NC_079457.1:6167411-6197279 GCF_903798145.1 Danio aesculapii
ATAGAACACAGATCTCAAACTCAATTCCTGAAGGGCCGCAGCTCTGCACAGTTTTGCTTCAACTCTAATCAAAAACAGCTGATTAAACTAATAAGGTGTTCAAGTCTATTAGACTCCTGGGCTGCATCCGAAACAGCATATTTCCATACTATTGACCTTATTTAAAATGCGGAAGTGCGCTGTTTTCACGATTGTTTAGAACTTCCGATTAGGTCCCCTATGGGAGAAATGACTAGGAATAATAAACGGCAGAAACGGTCAAAACTACTTGCTCTTACAAACAAATATTTGCCTTACTATACAGACCAAGTAGAATAATATAATAAGAAAATATCTAAAATGTCTAAAAATGAATGGAAGTGAATGAGACCGGAAGTCTCGAGCCAAAAGATTCAATGGCTGCTGGTATTTGCTGGTCGGCAAGGAATAAGGTGAATATAGTACGCTAAAATCAGTAGTTCGAAAATCAGTATGCGAAAAGTACCTGGATGACTGACTACTTTCTGGATGAGATTCTGAAATGGGCAACACATGCAGCTTGCACTAGTCCCATGATGCTCCGCTGAGAGAATTCATGTATGGGAGTGAAGCGACAAAACTGACGCAGGTAGGTCACGTGACCATGACAAAATGGCAGCTGTAGTACGTCCGACTTTCATTCAACTTCTCACATTTTTACAGTATAGAACGTCTTTTCTAATGGTCGAGTAGTGTGTTTAATTTTAAATGCAGTACCTACTGAGTAGTAGGTGGTTTCTGACGCAGCCCTGTAGTCTTGAACACCTTGATTATTTGATCAGCTGTGTTTGATTATTTGGATGTCTGTGAATCAAACTGCGCAAACCAAAATAAATAATGCCAATCAAATGGATAAGAGTCGGCTCTCTATAGAACAAAAATCTCAAACTCAATTCCTGGAGGGCCGCAGCTCTACTGGTTTTGCTTCCAACCCTAATCAAACACAACTAATCCTAATAATCAATGTGTTCAAGACTGGCTGTTTCTCAATATGTGTTCTATATCAGTCTTGCGTCCTCATGTTCTCGTGTAACGTCATCATCAACTGCCAAAGTTCAGTTCCAATACTCAAAACCGCAAGAATGGAGGATGCGTGAAACTTCACGATGTGTTTGATATCGAGGACGCACCGATGCAGACTTGAGCACCGAACTCCCTCTGGAATCCCAGAAGTCATAGCGACTGGATGTGGGAAGCGCAGCATTTTGTTTAGATTTATTATTAAAGTTCAGAGACATAGTTAGGTAAAGTAAACATGACCATGGACATCTTAATAAAGGAATAAACACATTAAGAGTGTTTGTTTGCTGAAATTCGGATAAAAATCTGTTTTATTTATATTGTGAAACGTATATTTATAATGTTTTATGAAAGTATATATTGTGAAAAGGGGAAAAACAACAAATCGTATGAATGCTGTAATGTTTAATTTTCCATTTCAAACTGCAGTGAAGTCACAGTGACCATCAGGAAGAACGCAGCATCTCATTCCTCACAGGACGCGTTCTCTGTCCTCGCGGTCTCCCGAGTTCGTTCTTCCAAGGACACCTGGGAAGACGGTCTCCACAAGACGCAAGTACGTTCTCTGCATTCTTGGAATTGAGAAACAGCCTATTAGACACTAGTACTCTTGAACACCTGGTTATTTGGATCAGCTGTGGTTTGATTAGGGTTGGAGCAAAACTGTGCAGAGCTGCGGTCCTCCAGTATTGAGTTTGAGTCAACTCAGTTGTGACATTGTTACTTGTGTGACTTCAGATCAAACATAAATCAAATCTAAGTATTTAAAACATTGACTGAGACATTTTAGAAGTACTGTAAAATACAAGCCTACTCAAAAAAACCCAGAAAGGTTTCACTATTGTGGTGGTTTCATGTCAAGGTTGACATTTGCATGAATTGCTCAGCGGAGAGTTTAACAATAATAATATTGCTTAAAAATATAACATCGGCATATACTATATGTATTTAATGTTTATTTGCAGGTACTGTCTGAGACTGAAACTGAAGCATTCTTCCACACAGTCCTGGAGGTGGTCCGGGACGGAAGTGTGTCACGCACCAGCTCTGCTGTAAGTCCTGAATAAATCATTAATCTAATGCTGGGCCCTGTTCAAACACAATACTCAATTATGTGTGGGCCCATCAGCGAGACACACTTTTATACACTCTGCTGTTCTACTGTCAGTGTTTATCCTTCCCAGTAACCTGGAAACGCAAACATTTAAATCTGAGTCATAACAAATGGACACATCTGATTTTTGAATCTAAAATTGACCTATAAAAAGGCTTTTAAATATATGCACTGAATATCCTCAATGAATGCTACAAATATTATGAATCCATTTCCAATCCTAATGACATAATTAAACTAAAATCAATTGTTACAATGCAGGGCGCAGAAAACGAGTCAGCTCTTTGGTTTTGGAACAGAGCCATATGATGCATTTCTAATGAATCATTTAGCAGATATGATCATCACTAACTGCTGTCAATAACAGTCAAGTTGCATTGCATGTACTTGAAGGGATAGTTCACCCAGAAATGAAACTCTGCCATCATTTTCTCATCACAACCCATCTCACAGAAGATATGCTGAAAAAAAATGTTGAAAAAACAGCCTTTGACTTCCATATATATTTTTGTTCCCTCTATGGAGTCAATCGTGCCTTCCACAACATTTCTCAGAATATCTTCTTTGTGTTCAACAGAAAAAAAAATTCATAAAAGTTTATAACAACTTAAGGGGGAGTAAATGGTGAGAATTCTTTGGGTAAACTATCCCTTTAAGCAGGGTTGCCAAATACAATAAAGCTACCCATATTTTCAAAAGGTAATCTAAGTTCATTTCTCAAGGCATTTACTCTTTTACTACAAATGCAGAAGCAAAAAACTACTACAAAGGGCTTCGAATTAACAATTAATCTATTTATATTAGTTGAATCAGTTTGTTGACATTCATGATTCATTTGAGTTGAGTTGATCATTGGATAAATCTGATTCAAGATAATCCGTCTTGTGAGGATATTTTAAGTAAAGTAATTGATTATTACTTTAACTGATTATTTGAAGTAATTTAATTCATCTCTGATTAATTTTGGAAGTCTGTTGTTCTTAACTGAATCGCTGGAAGTTCTGTTCTTCTCATTGAAGTTTGTTCATTTCCTCCATTGATCATTTGAAGTCAGTTAATTCTCACTGATTTGGTTGAAGTCTGTTCTTTTCTCCATTGGTTTATTTGAACTCAATTCATTCTCCACAGATTCATTCTTCACTGTTTCATCTGATGTCTATACATTCTCTGTTGCTTCTTTTGACAATTATTAATTTGATACTGAACCATTTGAAATTCTTCACCGATTCATTTGTAGTTCATTCATTCTCCACTGATTTCATTTAAAGTCCATTCATTCTCCACTGATACATTCGAAGCAAATAAATTCTCCACTGATTCATTTGAAGTCCGTTCATTCTCCACTGATTCATTTGAAATCAATTAATTATTCACTGATTTATTTGAAGTCCTTTCATTCTTCAACTGATTCATCTGATGTCCATTCATTCTCCAGTGATTCATTTGAAGTTCATTCATTCTCCAGTGATTCATTTGAAGTCCATTCATTCTCGACAGATTCATTTGATGTCCATTCATTCTCACTGATTTGTTTAAAGGCCGTTCATTGTCCACTGATTCATTTGATGTCCATCTATTCTCTAATGATTCATTTGAAGTAAATAATTCTCCAGTGATTCATTTAAAGTCAGTTCACCCTCCACTAATTTATCTGAAGTCAGTTAATTATTCACTAATTCATTTAATCCATTCATTCTTCATTGATTCATTTGATTCATTTTCTGTTGATTAATTTGATATTTATTCATTTTCCATTAATCCATTTGAAGTTTGTTCATTCTCCACTCATTCATTTGATGTCCATTCATTCTCCACTGATTCATTTGAAGTTTGTTTATTCTTCGCTGATTCATTTGAAATCAATAAATTCTTCACTTATTTATTTGAAGTCCATTCATTATTTACTAATTCATTTGAAGTCAGTTATTCTTTACTGATTCATTTGAAGTCAGTTATTCTTCACTGATTCATTTGAAGTCAGTTTATTCTCCACTGATTCATTTGAAGTTTGTCTATTCTCCACTAATTCATTTGATGTCTGTTTATTCTCCACTGATTCATTTGAAGTTTGTTCATTTTCCACTGATTAATTTGATGTCCATTCATTCTCCACTGATTCATTTGAAGGTTGTTCATTCTCCAGTTATTCAATTGAAGTCCATTCATTCTTCACTGATTCATTTGAAGTCAAATAATTCTTCACTGATTTATTTAAAATCTGTTCATTCTCCATTAATTTATCTGAAGTCAATTAATTCTTCACTGATTCATTTTAATCTATTTATTCTTCATTGATTCATTTGATTCATTTCCACTGATCCATTTAAATCAGTTTATTCTCCACTGATTCAGTTGAAGTTTGTTTATTCTCCACTGATTCATTTGAAGTCAAATAATTCTCTACTGATTCATTTGAAGTCTGTTCATTCTCCACTTATTTATTTGAAGTCTTTCCATTCTCCACTGATTCACTTGATGTCCATTCATTCTCCACTGATTTATTTGAAGTTTGTTCATTCTTCGCTGATTCATTTGAAATCAATTAATTCTTCACTGATTTATTTGAAGACAATTAATTCTTCTCTTATTCATTTTAATTGACTTGATTCATTCTCTGTTGATTCATTGGACATTTATTCATTTTCCACTGATTCATTTGAAGTCAGTTTATTCTCCACTAGTTCAATTAAAGTTTATTTATTATCCACTGATTCATTTGATGCCCATTCATTCTCCACTGATTCATTTGAAGTTTGTTTATTCTCCACTGATTCATTTGAAGTCGAATAATTCTCCATTGATTCATTTGAAGTCTGTTCATTCTCCACATATTTATTTGAAGTCTTTCTATTCTCCACTGATTCATTTGAAGTTTGTTCATTCTTTGCTGATTCATTTGAAGTCAATTAATTCTTCACTTATTCATTTTAATCCATTCATTCTTCATTGATTCACTTGATTCATTCTCTGTTGATTAATTTGACATTTATTCAATTTCCATTGATTTCATTTGAAGTTTTATTCTCCACTGATTTAATTGATGTCCATTCATTCTCCACTGATTCATTTGATGTCCGTTCATTCTCCAGTGATTTATTTGATGTCCATTCATTCTCCACTGATTCATTTGAAGTCAAAAAATTCTCCACTGATTTATTTAAAGTCTGTTCATTATTCACTGATTCATTTAAAGTCAAATAATTCTTCAATTATTCATTTGAAATCTGTTCATTCTCCACCAATTTATCGGAAGTCAATTAATTCTTCACTGATTAATTTTAATCTATTTATTCTTCATTGATTCATTTGATTCATTTCTACTGATCCATTTGAAGTTTTGTTTATTCTCCACTGATTCATTTGAAGTCAAATAATTCTCCACTAATTCATTTGAAAACTGTTCATTCTCCACTTATTTATTTGAAGTCTGTTCATTCTGCACTGATTCATTTGAGGTTTGTTTATTCTCCTTTGATCTATTTTAGGTCCATTCATTCTCCACTGATTCATTTGAAGTCAAGTAATTCTTCACTGATTCATTTGATGTTCATTCGTGCTCCACTGATTCACTTGAAGTCCGTTCATTCTCTGTTGATCCCTTCTAGGTCCATTCATTCTCTGTTGATTCGTTTGAAGGCCGTTCATTCTCTGTTGATTCATTTGAAGTCCATTCTTTCTCCACAGATTCATTTGAAGTCCATTCATTCCTCACTGATTCATTTGATGTCCATTCATTTTCTGCTGCCTCATTTGAAGCCTGTTCATTACTCTTTACTCTTTGAATCTGTGGCCACTGTTTATATAGAAAACATGACATGTTTTAACTGTAAAATTCTACAGCTAATTTCTCACAGGATTGTTTTCTCTGTGCTTTTTAAATGTGACTAGAGCACAACTAATAAACCATATTTCCTGCATGCAGAGAAGACGGAATGTGTTTAACCGTGATTCCACGTGAACCGTTCCTACTGTCCCTCTCGCCTGATTAGTCAGTGCGTCTTTAATGAGTTTTGAAAAGTCAGTGACGTAAAGAAGGCAATGAGAAACATTTATCTCATTTAGACCGAACAAGCACCTGAAATTTCTCCCGCATGTGTGAAAGTAACCATAGCAGCGGAGACAATTGTGCCGGTGCCATAAATAATTACTGTAGGAGTTGCAACTTTTAACTTCTCATTACATCTCATAAACCCCGAACTCGTCCTCCAGAATGAACAGACAAGGGGGGGGGGGGGGGAGACTAAGCAGGTGAAAAGCATTCGAGTTATTTCACAACGTGATAAATGAATAGATGGCACCATGTGACGCACTGCATTAGTAAATTCAGTGTTTTTCGATAGCTCAGAGAGAGACGTGATGACAATGCGTGCAGTGATTCATTCTGATTAAAAAGCATCTCAGGGAAGGACTTGAAATATATGAAAGGTGTTGCAAACATCTAATGCCTCGGTATAATCAATCACACTCTTGCTTTTGATAAACTCGGCTATTTTAGTTCATGATTCAGGCTTCCTAATGGGGTGCTTACTTTGGACACCATACAGTATGTAGGATATGACTGACTGAAGATAAAGACTTACACTACCATACACTAGTCTTGTTGCCAATCCAAGTTTTAGGAAGAACAAATAATAACTTGACTTCTAGTTGATCATTTGGTATCAGAAGTGGCTTATATGAAAGACAAAGGCCTCTAGATTACGCTTACTTTACTAAAATAAAATATGATCATGCCTTGATTTTTAATTATTTAATTAGGACAGTAAGGTCTGACTTTGCTTAGACAAAAGTCTTGTCACTGAACAGAAATAATGTACGGTATAGAATATAAAGTCATGCTGCAGTGGAAACAGAATGAATATTGTGTCTGACTCCATCATGAGCTTGGAGGACTGCATCCATACATCTCTACAATGACTCAAATCACTTATTAATAAAGTCATCTGTAATGGCAAAGAAAGCGTTCTTGAATCTTCATCAAGATTCTTTGGATTCGTATTCAATGCCTCTTCTTTAATCTTACCCCAGACATGCTCAATAATGTTCATGTCTGTTGACTGGGCTGGCCAATCCTGGAGCGCCTTGACCTTCTTTGCTTTCATGAACATGATGTGGAGGCTGAAGTATGAGAAGGTGCGCTATCCTGCTGAAGAATTTGCCCTCTCCTGTGGTTTGTAATGTAATGGGCAGCACAAATGTCTTGATACCTCAGGCTGTTGATGTTGCCATCCACTCTGTAGATCTCTCGCACGCCTACATACTGAATGTATACCCAAACCATGACTTTTTCTTTCGTTATTTTGTGTTTTTTTTTTTAATTACGGAAGATTTCAGTAATTTAACGTCTGTTATTTTACGTTTTTTTTAATTACTGAAGATCTCTGAAGTACAACTTCTGTTATTTGAGGTTTTTTTTTTAAAATGACAGATTTTTTGTAATTTACGTCTACCATTTTACGTTTTTTTTATTAGAGAAAATGTCTGTAATTTTAAAGTTCTTTATTTAAAAAATTTATTACGTAAAATTTCTGTAATTTAACGTCTATTATTTGACTTTTTTATAGCTGAACATTCCTGTAATCTAACATCTGTTATTTTAAGTTTTTTTACAGATTTGTTTTGTAATTTAATGTCCACTATTTTATACTTTTTTTAATTACAGAAAATGTCTGTTATTTAACGTCCGTTATTTTACATTTTTTAATTACATAAAATTTCGGTAATTATTATTACATTCATTACATTATTATTCAATTCTGTCCATGATTTTATGTTTTATTAAAGTACAATTTCTGTAATTTAACGTTCATTATTATTATTTTTTTTTAAATATGTCAAATTTCTGTAATTTAACATTCGCTGTTTTACTTTTTCTTTTTAATTATGGAAGATATCTGTATTTAACATCCATTATTTTACTTTTTTTTTAATTACGGAAAATTTCTGTAATTTAATGTTCATTGTTTTACATTGTTTTCAATTACTTAAAATTTCTGTAATTTAATGTTCATTGTTTTACATTGTTTTCATATACTTAAAATTTCTGTAATTTAACATTCGTTATTATACGTTGTTTTTAATGACTAAAAAAATTCTGTAATTTAACGGCCGTCATTTATTCCTTTTTTTCGGCACCCCAGCTGCCCGAATTTTTACCTTTTTTTTTTGCGTAATTGTTTTTACAGTGTAGTGTTCATCTTAAAGTGCAATTTAACAAATTAAATAATTAAGTTAACTAGGCAAGTTGGGTTAATTAGGCAATTATTGGGTAACAGTGGTTGGTTCTGTAGTCAGTTGGGGAAGATAATGATATTAAAACTGCTTTTATTCCAGCCAAGCTTAAAAATAAGACTGGCTCAAGAAGAAAAAATGTATATGAAATACTGTTTCCTTGGTCTGTTATGCACCACTTAGAAAATATTTGGGAAAGAAAAAATGATATACAGGCAAATAACTTTTACTTTAACTGTACATACTGTAAGAAACAAGAAGTCTTTTAAAGCACGAAACAAACAAACATTATATCTGCTTGTTTGGCTTGTTGCATGGCAATAAGAAGATTTTGCCAGTTTCCAAATCATCAGAAACTGAAAATAGTTAATGTATCCTTAATCGAGAATGGTTTGGGCTTGCATAATGCAGAAAGATAAACATGATAACAAATATTTACAGATTTATCACATGAATTTACCACTTCATATTTGTGCACTTGTACCACAAAAGCAGCCATTAGTATAATTTTTTTATATTGTGATTTAAAAAGCATATGAAAGTTAGTTTATGCATTCCGCTGATTTATGATTTGCTATGATAGCATAGTATTTGGCCGAGAAGCAACTATTTGAATATCTGAAATCTGAATGAGCAAAAAAATCTAAATACTGTGTAGAGAGAAAAATGTCTTGGCAATGCACATTACTGATAAAAAAATTGAGCTTAGATATGTTTACAGTAGGAAATTTACAAACTATATATTCAGGGAAGAAGGTCTTTACTTAATATTCTTATGGTTTTTGGCATTAAAATAATCAGTTTATTAAAAAATCAATACCATATCTGAACGATACAATATATGTTTGGCTATTGGGAAAAATTGTATCGATGCAAAGTAAAACCGGTTTTGTTGAATTGTTCACATTTAAACAAAGTGTTGAGCAAAATGCTGCTTTAAATGAATGTTTCAGATGTGTTTATACTGTAAAAACTAAAGTGTGTTCTGAAAGTAAATATGGTTAGAAGAAGGTTGCAGAGCACTTGAAAAAAGGTTATTGAAAGGAATTTCACACACAAATCACAGCAAGAAGGTCGCTGGTTCGAGTCTGGCTGGATTCCTCTGAGTGCTCCGGTTTCCCCTACAGTCCAAAGACAAGCGCTATAGGTGAATTGAAACTAAATTAGCTGTAGTGAATGAGTGTGTGTGAGTGAGAGTGTATGGGTGTTTCCCAGTACTGAGTTGCAGCTGGAAGGACATCTGCTGCATAAAATATATGCTGCAATAGTTGGCGGTTCATTCCGCTGTGTCGACCCCAGATTAATAAGGGGACTAAGCCAAAAAGAAAATGATTGAATGAACACAAATTCAGCTAAAAATCTTCTCTAATGGGCGTCATGGTGGCGAAGTGGGTAGCGCTGTTGCCTCACAGCAAGAAGGTCGCTGGTTTGAGCCTCGGCTGGGTCAGTTGGTATTTCTGTTTAGAGTTTGCATGTTCTCTGTTCGTGTGGGTTTTACCGGTTTCCCCCACAAGTCCAAAGACATGTGGTACAGGTGAATTGGGTAAGCTAAATTGTTCGTAGAGTATGAGTGTGAATGGTGCATGGGTGTTTCCCAGTGATGGATTGCAGCAAGAAGGGTTGCGTAAAACATATTCTCGATAAGTTGGCGGATCATTCTGCTGTGGCGACCCCAGATAAATAAAGGGACTAAGCCAAACAGAAAATGAATGAATGAATCTTCTCTAATGTTCTTCTTAATGAAAAGTTGCTTATATCTTCAAAGGCCTGAGGGTGTGTAAATTAACTGTTAATTTAAAATGTTGCATGAACTGGCCCTTTAAGACAAATAGAAAACACTTAATCTCAACACGAACTAAGTAAACTTCTATTTGACATATTTCAGAAGTGACTATAAAACCTCGCATGGTTTCCTTCTCCATTCATGAATGATATTTTAATGACGATCATCAGAGGATCAGTCAGAATTAGCTGCTTTGAATCGGGGTTTAAAGTTCTGATTAGCTGACTCTGAAGTCAATCTCTCTAAAACACGCTCGATGCTTTTCTCTGCTGTATCTTTGGAGACCAAGGTCACTTTCTACTGTATTAATGCCTAGTGTGAAAATAAGAGCTATTCAGACTCTTGTTCACGTCACACATCTTTATGATGTTGTTGAGTGTTTCTGCACGGACAGACTCGTTTGAAGGACAGGACGAAAGGACGGGCACGTTTTTCTGGAGCTCTGTGCGTCACTGTGTCCTTTGCTTCTTTTACACTCTAGCCTTTTCCATTAAAGTGTCCAAATGAGTTGTGATAATGTCCGCATGTGTGTGTTTTTCTTTCACAAATATCTTCATAACTGAAATAGCAGCTCTTTCTGTTTGTTTGACTGATAAGCATTGTTCCCATGGGCGTATAGGGGCCTGGACTGCAGACACCGATTGTTAACATTCCCGAAGGAAATGTGGTGTTGTTTTGTATCATTTGGTGTAGTAATACAAAGCTTTTTTTTGTTTGTTTAATCCTTTAAGACCTGCCGATGAACAAATCAGCCAGAGTACACTAACCGGCCACTTTATTAGGTACACCTGTCCAACTGCTCGTCAACACAGATTTCTAATCAGCCAGCTGTGCTTTTATGTTTTTTTTTGGATACAATCTGGATTAGCACCCGGACATCTCTTTCAGACAGCTTCTGTCTTCTGTCTGACTTAACTGTGTACATATACTCACCAGCCACTTTATTAGGTATACCTTATTACAGTAGTACCAGGTTGGACCCCCTTTTGCCTATAGAACTGCCTTAATCCTTCATGGCATAGATTCAACAAGGTACCAGAAATACTCCTCAGAGATTTTGGTCCATATTGATATTGACAATTAATTTTAATCTGTTGTATATATTTTGCTTATTTTTATATATAAGTATAGATTTTGTATGCTGGTCTTTTGTAAAGCACTTTGGTCAACATCTGTTGTTTTTAAATGTGCTCTATAAATAAAGCAAACAAACAATCAAACATGATAGCATCACGCAGTTGCTGCAGATTTATCGGCTGAACATCCATGATGTGAATCTCCCGTTCCACCACATTCCAAAGGTGCTCTATTGTATTGAGCTCTGGTGACTGTGGAGGCCATTTGAGTACAGTGAACTCATTGTCATGTTCAAGAAACCAGTCTGGGATGATTCCTGCTTTATGATATGGCACGTTATTCTGCTGGAAGTAGCCATCAGAAGATGGGCACACTGTGGTCATAAAGGAATGAACATGGTCAACAACAGTACTCAGGTAGGCTGTGGCGTTGACACGATGCTCAATTGGTGCTAATGGACCCAAAGTGTGCCAAGAAAATATCCCCCACACCATTACACCACCACCACCAGCCTGAATCGTTGATACGAGGCAGATAGGATCCATGCTTTCATGTTGTTGATGCCAAATTCTGACCCTACCATCTGAATGTGGCAGCAGAAATCGAGACTCATCAGACCAGGCAACGTTTTTCCAATCATCTATTGTCCAATTTTGGTGAGCCTGTGTGAATTGTAGCCTCAGTTTCCTGTTCTTAGCTGACAGGAGTGACACCTGGTGTGGTCTTCTGCTGCTGTAGCCCATCCGCCTCAAGGTTGGATGTGTTGTGTGTTCAGAGATGCTCTTCTGTAGACCTCGGTTGTAACAAAGGGTTATTTGAGTTACTGTTGCCTTTCTATCAGCTGAACCAGTCTGGCCATTCTCCTCTGACCTCTAACATCAACAAGGCATTTGCGCCCACAGAACTGCCGCTCACTGGATATTTTCTCTTTATCAGACCATTCTCTGTAAACCCTAGAGATGGTTGTGTGTGAAAATCCCAGTAGATCAACAGTTTCTGAAATACTCAGACCAGCCCGTCTGGCACCAACAACCATGCCATATTCAAAGTCACTTAAATCACCTTTCTTCCCTATTCTCATGCTCTGTTTGAGCTGCAGCAGATCGTCTTGACCATGGCTGCGTCCGAAACCACCTACTACTCAGTAGGTACTGCATTTGAATTTAAACGTACTACTCGGCCGTTAGAAAGTACATCCTATATAGTATAAATGTGAGCAGTATGAATGGAACTCAGACGTACTACATCCGCCATTTTGTCATGGTTACATGACCTACCCACGTGAGTTACGTCGCTTCACTACCATTAATGAATTCACTCGCGGGACATCATGGGATAGCTTAGCATCCATCCAATGTGCACTTCAGAATCTCGCCGGAAGTAGTAGGTCATCCGGGTACTTTTCGCATACTGATACTGACATACTACTCGGCTTGCATACTGATTTTAGCGTACTGTATACTATGTAAGTGTGCGTCCCCAATAAAGTGACCGGTGAGTGTATGTAAATAAATACATTTATGCAGTTTTTAATATTATTTCATTATGCTTATTAAACAAAATACAAATATTTAGACAGTCCTTGTATTTTTTACATCCCAATGTTGAAAGGTCTGGTTTGCACATGTAAAAATAATCCACTCAAAACATATTTTCAAGGGTCAAAGGGGGTAAAAGACGCACTTTTTTTTATTAAGAAAGTCAACCGAAACAATCAGT
Source organism: Danio aesculapii (assembly GCF_903798145.1). Classification (NCBI taxonomy): domain Eukaryota; kingdom Metazoa; phylum Chordata; class Actinopteri; order Cypriniformes; family Danionidae; genus Danio; species Danio aesculapii. Next base: position 6,180,374 of record NC_079457.1, read on the forward strand.
GTTTTAAAGGGGTTTAGTTCTTTTTTTTGCTTATTTTGTAATATTACTTTGTTCATATTTGTCTATTTAAGCACAGAGGTCCTGTTTTAGTGTTTTCATTTTTACACTGTTCATTTGCTTTGTGTTCTGATGAACAGCAAAAGTGACACAAAATCTCCGTTCATCTGTTTTCTTCAGATAAAATAGGCGTAACTGCATCTACTTTAGGGGTGACGCAGTGGCGCAGTAGGTAGTGCTGTCGCCTCACAGCAAGAAGGTCGCCGGTTCGAGCCTCGGCTGGGTCAGTTGGTGTTTCTGTGTGGAGTTTGCATGTTCTCCCTGCGTTCGTGTGGGTTTCCTCTGGCTGCTTTGGTTTCCCCCACAGTCCAAAGACATGCAGTACAGGTGAATTGGGTAAGCTAAATTGTCCGTAGTGTATGAGTGTGTATGGATGTTTCCCAGAGATGGGTTACGGCTGGAAGGGTATCCGCTGCGTAAAACATATACTGGATAAGTTGGCGGTTCATTCCGCTGTGGCGACCCCAGATTAATAAAGGGATTAAGCCGAAAAGAAAATGAATGAATGAATGCATCTACTTTATAGCTCGTGGTTGGGCAGTTGGGGTTTTTGTTTTTCGGATATATCCCAGATTAGTACCCGGACATCCCTTTCAGACAACTTCCTCTTGTGTCCAAGTCCATATTTCAATATTTATTTACCTGTGTACATGTGTAAATATACTTCTACTTTATAGCTCATGGTCTAAGCTCATAATTAATAATGAAAATGTGAATGAAAACAAAGGTTATTAAATGTCTTATCACTTTAAAGTAATAAATAAAATAACAACTAGCCTAATAATAATAGATGATGCATCATTTTTACAACCCTGCCCTGAGATTGCAATAGAAATACATTCATTAACAGTCTCGATTAGGCTTACAAGATTAAAAAGTCGTAACCTGAAGTGTACCAAGGAAATATTAAAAGTTAATGTGATGCATTTGTATTTTTAATTCATTTATTAATGTATTTTTGTTTAGTTTTTCCCCCTAGCTCAAAAGTCAAGCTACGCCTATGATTATTCCACACACCGGTCCTGGTGCAGTACTGATCTGAGAACAGCAGCTCGTTTCCTTATTAACATGCAATGCATTTGGCTTCTGATCTCGGATCAGTGTTTATCATTCACAGAGCTCTGTGCATCTCAGAAGCAGCGTGAAGTGCTTGTAAACGAGTGAAAGCTTTCTGTCGTTTCCGGAAAAGAGGACAAAAGCCTTCCGCTCTGATGCTGCAGGTTCAAGGAGAGTCGGACAGGAGACAATGACTATAGCACATCTTTTGGTTTACACCCGAGAGTAAAGCCAATCCATTGAGTCATTGAATTATTAAGGCGGTCAGAGAGTCTGATTGGTGCATGATTGCATGAATCTGCTGGTATGATTGTGTCCTTCATCATCGTCAGCACCTGTCAATAACACTGTGATCTCCTCACTGCATCTAAAGTGATGAATAATGCAATGGAAAATGCTGAAACAAGAGCAAAAATGATCCCGAGCTCTGAAAGAATGCAGAAAGGAGAGGAATTCTTCATGATTAAACCGCTATGTGCTTTTGTCTCTTAAATCTACAGTCTGATTGGCCCTCAAGTGGACATTTTTAACCTTTTTTTGAATATTTCCCAAGCGATGTTTTGACAGAGCAAGGATTTCTTTTCATAGTATTTTCTATTTGTGTTTAACTTCATGGAGAAAGTCTTAAAGCAAATAAATATGTGTATACTTGCTTATTTACCCTGACTTGCCTGTAGCAGGAGAGCAACTGCACATTTACTGAGTGGTATGCGGGTTAAAGTTTTTGACACGTCGAAGTTCTAAACACAACTGAAATAGTATGAAGTAGTAAAAGTATAATTACACTAAGCATGTTAAGTCACAAGGAATTACATCTCATCCCACCCCAAATTTCTTCTCAGTTTCTTCCATTTTCCTCACTAAATGATTATAGCACCTTGACATGCCTTGCTTTTGTACTTTTTGTACATTTGTCAAAACAAAATGATAGATATGGGAGTCCTAAAGGGCAAAAGAACTTTAAAATGCAATCACCTCTAACATGCATCCTGTGAAAGGTGTAAGATCTGTTTTTGCATGAACAATTGACTGAAACTGTTATTACACCTTTCACAAAGTGAAATGAAAAAGTCTGTAAAATTGTTAGTGTAACAAAATAAACGGAGACAACCGGCGTAAAATGTTTTATTTTATCAAAATTTTATGGGCAAACTTTCTTTGTTACTAAAATTACAAATTTAATTAGTTTTGAGCAAAAAAACTTACAACCCAGGCTCATTCTGAGAACGTAGTCCCATGGACGTTTCTGGAGACTGCGAAATACGTCCCGGGAGGTACGTATTTTTGCAGTTTTTGTTTTCGCGAATCCGCGAGAGGCCGCTGCGCGCGCTTTTTTCCGCGTCGTTCTCGCGTAAACCCGCTAGAGGCCGCTGTCGAACGACCTTCCGCCTGTCTGCCTGGATGACAGAATGACCGTGCGACCGGCCAATCGGCTGACCCACCCTCCTCCGTCCCTAAACCCAACCAACAACGATTCACAAAAGCCGTCCAGAAAAAGAATTGAATGTCTAACCTCGTCTAATTTTTACCACATTTTCGGATTTTGACCACATTCTCACCCTGTGACGAACTTGTTCGCTTCATTTTTTGAATTTTGTTTTTGTTTTCTTACCTGATTTCTGGAACCGCTCTTCCCCGGACTCGAACCCGGTCGTCGTCGTCGTTGTGGTCAGCTCCTCTCTGCGTCTCGAGTCCGCCAAAGTACACGAAGAGCTAACTGGACAAACTGGTTGCAGCGGGAAAGCCCTCCATGCGGAGGCGAGCGGCCGGCTGGCCGGCCGGCAAGCGCCGAAAGGAGCGGCGTCACACTGCCCCGCAGCGTTCGCTTAAAGAAATAAAATGCAGCCATACGTACCCCCGGCTACTTATTTCGCGGTCTCCAGAAACGTCCACGGGACTACGTTCTCAGAATGAGCCTGGGTTGAAAACTTACCAAAAGGCCTCATGTATCAATATGATACATAATACATTTATAAAAGCATGTATATAGTATGAAGTGGATCTTGATACAAGGATTAATAAACATATTAGTTCCAAAAAATGTGAATATTTTGTGAATAATTTGTGAATAATTTGTTTATGTGTCAGTTTTAACAGGGTTATTAATCATTATAATCATATAAATAATTATTTATTGGGAATTTTTAAAATCCAAATATTATTTTCTATGTTGTCTGAATATTCAATAGGTCCACAAGGAATCTGTGCATGCAGAAATCTGCAGATTTCCGCTGATTTTTAGCCCATCATTTAGTCTATTTATTTACTAGTGTAAATGTGTGTACACTAATATTCACTCAGTTTTTAAATTCATTTCTAATGTTATTGTAATATGATAATAGTAATATTAAAATGTTCATTTGATTTATTTACAATGCAGTTGTATTTTCTGTCTTTTAGATACATTATATGAGTGACTTGCTTTGGTTACCAAATAAGTTATCTAATTTGCATTGTAAACTTTAAATAAAAGTTAAAATGTATTTTTTTATTTCATATATATATATATATATATATATATATATATATATATATATATTTTTTTTTATATATCTATATTTATATCTATCTATCTATCTATCTATATATATATATATTTTTTTTTTAATTAATTAATTTATTTTTTTATATATATTATATTTTTATAGTTTTTAGTTATGATAATCCTAAAATCATTCCACATACATCTGCAGATTTTTTACAAAATTCCCCGCAGAAATATCAAAAAATGTCCGCAGATTGTGTCTGGCCCTAATATTCAGGTCTATATATATATATATATATATATATATATATAAAGAGAGCAGGCCCAGAAGTTAGCTGCTCTTTATTATCTACCTAGATAGATAGATAGATAGATAGATAGATAGATAGATAGATAGATAGATAGATAGATAGATAGATAGGTAGGTAGGTAGGTAGGTAGGTAGGTAGGTAGGTAGGTAGGTAGGTAGGTAGGTAGGTAGGTAGGTAGGTAGGTAGGTAGGTAGGTAGGTAGGTAGGTAGGTAGGTAGGTAGGTAGGTAGGTAGGTAGGTAGGTAGGTAGGTAGGTAGGTAGGTAGGTAGGTAGGTAGGTAGGTAGGTAGATAGATAGATAGATAGATAGATAGATAGATAGATAGATAGATAGATAGATAGATAGATAGATAGAAAGAAAGAACTTCTGGGCCTGCTCTCTTTGTCTCTCTCTCCCTCCCCCTGTGTCTCTCCTTCTCTCCTACATTTAAGTTGGGTACAATTTATATCATATGTTTTATCATTTCATATTTGATCATTTAATAGTTTATCATAGTTATTTTGTAACTACTTCAGTTGTAACCATAGAGAATTATTGTCATTAAATCATCTAATTTTCAAGTATTTGTGAATTACTTTTGATTTAACATCAACATTTAATTGTTCCATATTGCAATACAATACTATCACATAATATCAACGCTCTCCCACATTTATAGCTATTAATACTGCCCTTATTTCCGTTTTTGGTATAAGATTGCAGAAGAATGCTTTGACTAGAATGTACAGTTTTTTACCATCAATACTGATAACTTTTTAGTCATTTGGCGGAACTACAGTTCGAACCGCTGTGGTTTAAAACCCATTCCTACAAATTCAAATGAGATTGTGCTCTTTTCAAAAGAGGGCGGAGCTAGAAATGCCTGTGTGTCAGCATAGTGGCAGATTCAAAACAGGACTAACATGCTAATGAGAGAGAGAGATGGTCACTAGTGGGCGGGGCTTTCCCCCTCTGATGACACGTATAAAGGGAGAATGTCAATTAAAGTGTTTCTGCAGACTGTTTTTATCAAGTGTTATAAAAAATACAACTAATAATTATATTACTAATAGATGCTGGTTATATTCACACACTGTCGCCACACAACTGTGTTTCAACCCCTTATAAAAGTGTTTTTTTTTGCATAATATGTCCCCTTTAAACAGCACATTAAACAAGAATTACACTGTAGGGATAATGATTTTTTCTTCAGCTGTATAACGTATTAATGATTACCATGATACTTATATAAATAATTATATTACTATAATTTATACTTCATTATAAAGCTTTTGCATAGCGTCTGACGTTTCGAGCACACATGCTCTTCATAGTTATTATTATTTACTTTATTTTTTACATTCAGTTATTTTAGAATTGACTTCTTCAAAACCCCACCCTCTAAAGGAGGATCATGTAATGATTGACAGTTACAGCATGTCTCTGATTGGACAATAAAACCTGGGTTTCTTATTGAACTGCCTCTTTCTTTTATTTCTTCTTTGCATCTTTTCTTTATTTATTTTTTACTTTTCTTTCCTTTTTATACCTTTTCCTTCCTTTCTTTTTACTTTTTCTTTTTTCTTTCCCTTTCTTTCTTTCTTCCTTTCTTTCTTTCTTTCTTCCTTTCTTTCTTTCTTTCTTCCTTTCTTTCTTCTTTCTTTCCTTTCTTTCTTTCTTTTTTCTTTCTTTCTTTCTTTCTTTCTTTCCTTCTTTCTTTCCTTATTTTTTCCTTCTTTCTTTCCTTTCTTTCTTTCTTTCTTTCTTTCTTTCTTTCTTTCTTTCTTTCCTTTTTTTCTTTCTTTCTTTCTTTCTTTCTTTCTTTCTTTCTTTCTTTCTTTCTTTCTTTTTTCTTTCTTTCTTTCTTTCCTTTCTTTTTTTCTTTCCTTCTTTCTTTCTTTCTTTCTTTCTTTCTTTCTTTCTTTCTTTCTTTCTTTCTTTCTTTCTTTCTTTCTTTCTTTCCTTTCTTTTTTTCTTTCTTTCTTTCTTTATTTCTTTCTTTCTTTCTTTCTTTTCCCTTTCACTTTTTCTTGTTTTCCTTTTTTCTTATTTTCTTTCTTTCTATTTTCCTTTTTTTTCCTTTTTTCTTTTTCTTCCTTTGCTCTTTTTTATTTCTTTCTGTCTTTCTTTCTTTCTTTCTTTCTTTCTTTCTTTCTTCATTTTCACTTTCTTTTTCTTTCTTCTTTACTTTTCTTTGCTTCCTTTTTTCTGTCATCCTTCCTTTCTTTCTTTTTTCTTCCCTCCCTCTATCCGTCCCTTCTTTCTGTCTTTTTTCTTTCTTTCTTCCCTGCCTCGTTCCTTCCTTCCCTTTGTATCTACTTTCTTTCTTTGTCTCTTTCTTTCTTTCTTTCTTTCTTTCTTTCCTTTTCACTTTTTTGTCTTCCTTTTTTCTTCCTTATTTTCTTATTTACTTTCCTTCCTTTTTCTTTTCTTCCTCATTCTGTTTTCTTTTATTTCTTTCTGTCTTTTATTCTTTTCTTTCTTTCTTTCTTTCTTCATTTTCACTTTCTTTTTCTTTCTTTCTTCTTTACTTTTCTTTGCTTCATTTTTTTCTTTCATCCTTCCTTTCTTTCTTTTTCCCTCGCTTCTTTCTTTCTTTCTGTCTTTCTTTCCTTTTCACTTTTTCTTGTCTTCCTTTTTTTCTTATTTTATTTTCTTTCTTGTTTTTTCTTTATTTTTTCCTTCTTTTTCTTCCTTTTTTTCTTTCTTCTTTTTTCTTTAATTTCTTTTTGTCTTCCATTCTTTCTTTCTTTCTTTCTTTCTTTCTTTCTTTCTTTCTTTCTTTCTTTCTTCATTTTCACTTTTTCTTCCTTCTGCACTTTTCACTTTTCATTGCTTTCTTTTTTCTTTCATCCTTCCTTTCCTTTATTTCTTTGTTTCTTCTCTGATTCGTTCCTTCCTTCCCCCTTCTCTTCTTTCCTCCTTTCTTTCTTTTTTTCCCCTTTTTTCTTTCTTTCTTTGTTTATTTCTTTCTTTCTTTCTTTTTCTGTTTACCATCACTAGCATCTCAAAATAGGGTTTTCATTAATATCTGTCAGCCATTAGGGATGCTGCTTTGTGAGTGGTATTAAAATATCCAGTGTGAACCTGTCTTTTCATTCAACCCTGCTCGCAACCAAGTAGGTCTGCCACACACCAGAGCTGTAAAAAGATGCTTTTTATTCATTGCAACAACAACAACAAAAACCTTGCACTGCCGTAATACACCAGAATATAATTAGTTTTTCAACGAGAAAGAAAAGTTCTGGAAATAGACACTCTTGTGATTTGACCATGAAAAGGATTTGACGTCATGTATTAAAAATATAAAGTATTTAAAAATAGAGATCAAGTCGTCACAGAACCACAGAGCTTTCCATTAGTTAAAGGGATAGTTCACCCTAAAATGAACATTTGCTGATTATTTACTCACAAGGGCGTAGAATTGGCATGGACAGAGGGGACTTGTGTCCCCCAATATCCACTAGTTACTGAAATGTCCCTACCAATAATTTAATCGACTTTAAAATAAAATAATGCTCTGTCAACCCTTAGTAACCTACACATGAAGTTGACTGAAAAGGCTAGTTTAAATCAAGCATACTTTACTGAATATTTTGGCACAGCTTCAACCACTGAAGCTTAATAAACTCAATTTCTTTGCAGCCCGTTGCTTTAAAATTTTAAGTTAACTCCACTTTTTATTTTTTACAGTGGCAAACGCTCAAGTTAAGCAATCAAAATTCAAAGTCTCCTCAACTGATTTTTTTACTTTCATTGAACAAACAGTTCCAAAGTTGAATAATTTTTATGAGTAAATTAAACTCTGAGCTCAAAAATATCTCCACCTTACTTACAATTTTAAACTGAATTAACTGAATTTGTAAGCTGGATTTTTTACAGTGCACAAAGTCAAGTTCGCTATTAGTTCACCGCAATACTATTAACCAAGATTTTGGCCTCCATGATTATGAAAAACAATGATCAGGTTAAACAATTAAATTGCATCACACACCTCTCTAAATTTCTCTATATTCATACGTCCTCAAAGCCCGACTGCAGTAAAATCATGCAAATTGACATTTGCAGCATGGGACGTGATTATTATTATGGGACGTTATTTGTATTATTAAGTGTTTATTTTATATTATTAAGTAATTTATTCATGTTTTGAAATGTGCGAAACAGAATTTGTGCTGTTCAATGCATGCGCTCTATAGGGATGTATGTCCCCACCAATGTCAAGAGCAGATCTACGCCCTTGTTTACGCTTCTTCTAGTGGATCCAAACCTCTACGAGTTTATTTTATTGAACATTCATTCGTTTTCCTTCGGCTTAGTCTCTTATTTATCAGGGGTCACCACAGCGGAATGAATTGCCAACTATTCCTGCATACGTTTTATGCAGTGCATGCCCTTCCAGCTGCAAACCAGTACTAGGAAGCACCCATACACTCTCACATTCACACACACTCATACACTACAGCCAATTTAGTTCATACAATTCACCTATACCGCATGTGTTTGGACTGTGGGGGATACCGGAGCACCCAGAGGAAACCCACGCCAACACGGGGAGAACATGCAAACTCCACACAGAAATGCCAACTAGCCCAGTCGGGACTCAATCCAGCAACCTTCTTGCTGTGAGGCAACAGTGCTAACCACTGAGCCACCGTGCTGCCCTTTATTAACCACAAAAGAAGAATGTTGGAAACCTGTATTGCCTACCATGCAGGAAAACAAACACTATGGAAGTCAATGGTTACAGGTTTCTAACATTTTTCAAAATATCTTCTTTTGTGTAATGATTTTTCAGTTCTATTTTGTTTACCTAAACTATTCACAACTATTCGAATGTTATTACTTGATTGAATGGGCGTTATCCGTGATAGATATTAGCCAGTAGGGGCCTTCTGCACCTACTGGTAGGCTCAGAAGGCTGTTATCATCAATGCACATGGTTAATCAGCTATAAATCACATACAGTTGCAGCCGGAAGTTAATAAGAATTATTTATATTTATAAAATTTCCCATTAATTGTATTTTATTAACATCTACCTATAGGCGGATTTAACCAATAAGCAAAGTAAGCATCCGCTTAGGGCAGGGGTTTTCACATTTTTAGGACACCTAGTGTGAATGGATGTTTCCCAGTGATGGGTTGCAGCTGGAAGGGCATCCGCTGCGTAAAACATATGCTGGATAAGTTGGCGGTTCATTCCGCTGTGGCAACTCCAGATTAATAAAGGGATTAAGCCGAAAAGAAAATGAATGACTGAATGCATCTACTTTATAGCTCGTGGTTGGGTAGTTGTGGTTTAAGCCAAAAAGAAAATGTATGAATAATTAAAACTACAAAGGGTGCATTTTAGGACTGTTGGCACGCAATCTGCCCCTTACCACAACCCTAAACCCAGCCATCACTGAATTGTAAAAACATCTGGATGTGGAGTCTTCTCTATAGTACAGCAGATTAACCATATGGATGGATGATAACAGCCTACTGAGCTTACCAGTAGACGCAGAAGGCCTCTGGCCCATATCTATCAGCTGATAACCACTGATAATGATTAAATCGAGTGATAACATTCGAAGCGGGTGCAATTCAAGTTGAATTAATGCCATTCTTCATTTTAAAAGTACATAATTCAGTCAAATAGCTCAGTCAAATTGTTATGACTACATATAATGTTTGAATTAAAATGAATAAATACAGTTGAAGTCAGATTTATTAGCCCCCCTTTTAATTTTTTTTCTTTTTTAAATATTTCCCCAAATGATGTTTTACAGAGCAAGAAAATTTTTACTTCTGGAGAAAGACATATTTGTTTTATTTTGGCTAGAATAAAAGCAGTTTTAAATTTTTTTAAACCCATTTTAGGGTAAAAATTATTAGCCCCTTTAAGCTGTATTTATTTCGATTGACTACAGAACAAACCATCGTTATACAGTAACTTGCCTAATTACCCTAACCTGCCTAGTTAACCTAATTAACCTAGTTAAGCATTTAAATGTCACTTTAAGCTGTATAGAAGTGTCTTGAAGAATATCTAGTCAAATATTATTTACTGTCATTATGGCAAAGAGAAAATAAATCAGTTATTAGAAATGAGTTAGTAAAACTATTATGTTTAGAAATGTGCTGAAAAAATCTCTTTGTTAAACAGAAATTAGGGAAAAATGAACTAGGAGGGCTAATAATTCAGTTGGGGGGGGGGGGGTAATAATTCGGACTTCAACTGTATATATCCATGCTTTATTTAAATGATTTTTGCTGGCTGCTGAACACATGTAGAAAGAACCTTGCGGGTAAATAATTTCAGAGTTTTCATTTTTGGGTGAACTGTCCCTTTAAACTGCCTTTCTGAAGCTGCTGCTCTGTGATTGGACAGAAGGGGGCGCCAGGCAACAGACACGCTCTGAGACACAGCACCACCACCCACACACAATCAAATCACCATATTAATATGCTAATTTAACATTTAATTAATTTAATTAAAATTTAATTAATGCAGTTATTGACAGCCAGAAGCTTATTAGTTTTATAATTGCCTTTAATATTGAAGAGAATTTGACATCCCTCATCATAGTTTTTTTGAAAGATGTTTTTGTATTTTATAAAGGACACTTCCAGAATAATAAGGTTACATTTCAGAACAAGTAAAATTTAAATTAATAATAATAATAATAATAATAATGATATTAATATGAGGTAAGATACACTTACAGTATAAATAAATAAATGGATAGATAAATAAATACATTTTTATACATAATAAGAACAAAACATGAGAATACAATAAATAAATAAATAGCTAATTATAAGAAGATCGCTGGTTTGTGTCCTGGCTGGGCCAGTTGGCATTTCTGTGTGGAGTTTTTTCTATGTTCTCCCTGTGTTGCCGTGGGTTTCCTCCGGGTGCTCCAGTTGCCCCACAAGTCCAAAGACACGCACTATACTGGTGATTTGGGGTAAGCTATATTGTCTACGGCAAATTTCATTTATTCATTCCATTTTCGGCTTGGTCCCTTTAATCTGGGGTCGCCACAGCAGAATGAACCGCCAACTTATCCAGCATATATTTTACGCAGCGGATGCCCTTCGAGCTGCAACCCATAACTGGAAAACATCCATACACACTCATTCACACACACACACACACACTCATACACTACGGCCAATTTAGCTTATCCAATTTACCTATAGAGCATGTGTTTGGAGCATGTGTTTGGACTGTGGGGGAAACCGGAGCACCCGGAGGAAGCTCACGCCAACACGGGGAGAACATCCAAACTCCACACAGAAATGCCAACTGACCCAGCCGAGGCTCAAACCAGCGACTTTATTGCTGTGAGGCAATCGTGCCACCGCTGCACCACCATGCAGCCCTTTTTACATTAAATCATCTATTTTTTTTATTTGTCTCATATAAAGAATTGCAGAAATTCAGTTTTTGATCCATAATTAAAATTTTTAGGGTGTAGATTATTTCTTGGCCTTTATAATCATAGCTTTGTTTACTGTTTAGATTTATACATGTATTTTTTACATGTATCTTTTAGCTTTATTTTTCATTTGCGTGTAAAGTGCTTCGAGATGCTACTTTTAGAGGCAGTATATACACACTTACTGGCCACTTTATTAGGTACACCTGTCCAACTGCTTGATAACGCAAATTTCTAATCGGCCAATCACATGGCAGCAACTCAATGCATTTAGGCATGTAGACATGGTCAAGACGATCTGCTGCAGTTCAAACCGAGCATCAGAATGGAGAAGAAAGGTGTTTTATGTGACTTTGAACATGGCATGGTTGTTGGTGACAGACGGGCTGGTCTGAGTATTTCAGAAAATGCTGATCTACTGGAATTTTCACACACAACCATCTCTAAGGTTCACAGAGAATGGTCTGAAAAAGAGAAAATATTCAGTGAGCGGCAGTTCTGTGGGCGCAAATGCCTTGTTGATGCCTGAGATCAGAGGAGAATGGCCAGACTGGTTCAGCTGATAGAAAGGCAACCGTAACTCAAATAACCAAATAACCGAGGTCTGCAGAAGAGCATCTCTGAACACACAACACGTCCAACCTTGAGGCAGATGGGCTACAGCAGCAGAAGACCACACCGGGTGCCACTCCTGTCAGCTAAGAAAAGGAAACTGAGGTTACTATTCACACAGCCTCATCAAAATTGGACAATAGAAGATTGCAGAAACGTTGCCTGGTCTGATGAGTCTCGATTTCTGCTGCCACATTCGGATGGTAGGGTCAGAATTCGGCATCAGAAACATGAAAGCATGGATCCATTCTGCCTTGTATCAATGGTTCAGGCTGGTGGTGATGGTGGTGTAATGGTGTGGTGGATATTTTCTTGGCACACTTTGGGCGCATTAGTTCCAATTAAGCATCGTGTCCACGTCACAGCCTACTTGAGTATTGTTGCTGACCATGTCCATCCCTTTATGACCACAGTGTACCCATCTTCTGATGACTTCCAGCAGGATAACACACATGTCATAAAGCGCAAATCATCTCAGACTGCTTTGTTGAACATGACAATGAGTTCACTGTACTCAAATGGCCTCCACAGTCACCAGAGCTCAATCCAATAGAGCACCTTTGGGATGTGGTGGAGATTCACATCATGGATGTGCAGCCGATAAATCTGCAGCAACTGCGTGATGCTATCATGTCAATATGGAGCAAAATCTCTGAGCAATATTTCCAGTACCTTGTTGAATCTACACCATGAAGGATCCAGGCAGTTTTGAAAGAACCCCCTGTCCAACCCGGTACTGGTAAGGTGTAGCTAATAAAGTGGCCGGTGAGTGTATATAAAAGTTTATTGTTGCTATTATTATAGGTTTCCACTAATTAATACTAATACTAATTGTTTTTAACCTCTCAGCAGATTAATCTAATTGCATGTTTTTTCTTTTCATTTGTCTTTGTAAGAAAAAAGTCATCATAAAAAAAAAAAATACACTGGCCTTCATGTTGCCACAGCAACGCATGTGACATGATGCATTGAGCAGCGTGAACAAGTACAAAACTGACAAAAGATATTGTGAAAGACAGAAAGAAGGGCTCGTACATGTACATGAGTCATGACATATACAGCCCTGAAACTTAAGCAGAAAATACAAAAATCTGCCTACAGTTGCGGAGAACCAGTATGAATGACCTAAAAACTGACAAGGTCAAGTCTTTCAGCTTTAAATTGCTGCTTAACTAGCCGTTGAGTCACAGACTATGGCCAGAGAGAATCAAGAGGCTGAGGAATAACGGAGAAGAGTGATTTGTAAACGTGAGGGGCTCCAGGCAGAGTTTAATGATTGGGTTCTGATTTGATCTTCACTTGTTTTTGTTGTCACGTCTCTCTTAGAGCCTTCAGCACGAAGCTATATTGGCACTGAGTGGGCTGATATTAAAACCGAAGGTTCAGTTGTGTTGTTTTTTTAAAGAAGGCTTTATTTTTTTTCTTAAGGTTTTGTGTCTGTATACTGTAAATAAATAAATTAGTTGACTTTACATTTAAAAAGTGAGTAAATCCATTGCTTTTTAAAGCTATTAGTTGAGTTTACTTTATAACAAGTGAGTAAACCTGTTGCTTTCAAAGCGATTAGTTGACTTTACTTTTAAATAGTGAGTAAACCCAATGCTTTTTTAAGTTATTAGTTGAATTTACTTTATAAAGGTGTGTAAACCTGTTGCTTTTAAAGGTATTAGTTGATTTTACTTTATAAAGGTGTGTAAACCTGTTGCTTTTAAAGCGATTAGTTGACTTTATAAAAAGTGAGTAAACCTGTTGCTTTTAAAGCGATTAGTTGACTTTACTTTAAAGTGAGTAAACCTGTTGCTTTTAAAGCGATTAGTTGACTTTACTTTAATAAAGGTGAGTAAACATGTTGCTTTTAAAGCGATTAGTTGACTTTACTTTAATAAAGGTGAGTAAACATGTTGCTTTTAAAGCGATTAGTTGACTTTACTTTAATAAAGGTGAGTAACATGTTGCTTTTAAAGCGATTAGTTGACTTTACTTATAAAAAGTGAGTAAACCTGATGCTTTAATGCGATTAGTTGACTTTACTTATAAAAAGTGAGTAAACCTCATGCTTTAAAGCGATTAGTTGACTTTATTTATAAAAAGTGAGTAAACCTGATGCTTTAAAGCGATTAGTTGACTTTATTTATAAAACGTGAGTAAACCTGATGCTTTAAAGCGATTAGTTGACTTTATTTATAAAAAGTGAGTAAACCTGTTGTTTTAAAGCGATTAGTTGACTTTATTTATAAAACGTGAGTAAACCTGTTTCTTTAAAGCGATTAGTTGACTTTATTTATAAAACGTGAGTAAACCTGATGCTTTAAAGCGATTAGTTGACTTTACTTTAATAAAGGTGAGTAAACCTGTTGTTTTAAAGCGATTAGTTGACTTTATTTATAAAACGTGAGTAAACCTGTTGCTTTAAAGCGATTAGTTGACTTTACTTTAATAAAGGTGAGTAAACCTGTGGCTTTTAAAGCGATTAGTTGACTTTATTTATAAAAAGTGAGTGAACCTGATGCTTTAAAGCGATTATTTGACTTTATTTATAAAAAGTGAGTAAACATGTTGCTTTAAAGCGATTAGTTGACTTTACTTTATTAAAGGTGAGTAAACCTGTTGCTTTAAAGCGATTAGTTGACTTTACTTATAAAAAGTGAGTAAACCTGTTGCTTTTAAAGCGATTAGTTGACTTTACTTTAATAAAGGTGAGTAAACCTGTTGCTTTAAAGCGATTAGTTGACTTTACTTTAATAAAGGTGAGTAAACCTGTGGCTTTTAAAGCGATTAGTTGACTTTATTTATAAAAAGTGAGTAAACCTGTTGCTTTAAAGCGATTAGTTGACTTTATTTATAAAACGTGAGTAAACCTGTTGCTTTAAAGCGATTAGTTGACTTTACTTTAATAAAGGTGAGTAAACCTGTGGCTTTTAAAGCGATTAGTTGACTTTATTTATAAAAAGTGAGTAAACCTGATGCTTTAAAGCGATTATTTGACTTTATTTATAAAAAGTGAGTAAACATGTTGCTTTAAAGCGATTAGTTGACTTTACTTTAATAAAGGTGAGTAAACCTGTGGCTTTTAAAGCGATTAGTTGACTTTACTTATAAAAAGTGAGTAAACCTGTTGTTTTAAAGCGATTAGTTGACTTTACTTTATTAAAGGTGAGTAAACCTGTGGCTTTTAAAGCGATTAGTTGACTTTACTTATAAAAAGTGAGTAAACCTGTTGTTTTAAAGCGATTAGTTGACTTTATTTATAAAAAGTGAGTAAACCTGTTGTTTTAAAGTGATTAGTTGACTTTATTTATAAAACGTGAGTAAACCTGTTGTTTTGAAGCGATTAGTTGACTTTATTTATAAAAAGTGAGTAAACCTGTTGTTTTAAAGCGATTAGTTGACTTTATTTATAAAACGTGAGTAAACCTGTTGCTTTAAAGCAATTAGTTGACTTTACTTTAATAAAGGTGAGTAAACCTGTGGCTTTTAAAGCGATTAGTTGACTTTATTTATAAAAAGTGAGTAAACCTGATGCTTTAAAGCGATTAGTTGACTTTATTTATAAAAAGTGAGTAAACCTGATGCTTTAAAGCGATTAGTTGACTTTACTTTAATAAAGGTGAGTAAACCTGTGGCTTTTAAAGCGATTAGTTGACTTTACTTATAAAAAGTGAGTAAACCTGATGCTTTAAAGTGATTAGTTGCATTTATTTATAAAAAGTGAGTGGGCAATTCGCAAAAAAAAAAACCTTCAAAAAAGTAGCTCCTGGGACGTATTTTGCTATCTCCAGAAATGTATATAGGGGTACGTCATAAGAATGAGCCTGGGTTGGTTAAAATAGTGAGTACACCTGTTGCTTTTAAATTGAAGATCTGACTTTTAAAATAGTGGATAAACCCATTGTTTTTAAAGCAATTAGTTGACTTTAAAAAAGTTTAGAAACCAATTGCTTTTAAAGCAAATAGTTGACTTTACTTTTTAAAAGTGAGTAAACCCATTGCTTTTTAAAGCCATTTGTTGACTTTACTTTAATAAAGTGAGTTAACCCGTTAGCTTTTTGACTTTATGTAAAATAGTGAGTAAACCCAATGCTTTTAAAGAGATTAGTTGACTTAAAACAGCACCCATTGCCAACTTAGTAGTTACAAGTTACAACAGGTAACAACAGTCAACTTGTCGATTTTAAGGCAATGGTTAGATGATTGACTGGATCATTCTAGCAGCTTTATTTTCTTTTCTTTTTCGTTTCTTTGGGTGGGTTTGGGATCATTGTCTTGCACAAATTTACACATTTTCCAAAATCTGTTAGTGAGTAAATGAATGAATGAATGTCTTCTTTGATTTAGATTAGATTAGATTCAACTTTATTGGTCCATTTTTATTTGGTCCAGATACAACTAACATAAAGGTTTAGTACTGCTCATTACTATTTTAAAAATCTAGAATTTAATGTTTATACAGTAGGATATTTTTAAACTTTCTGTAAGGAACGGGATCTTTACTTAATAAGAAAAATTTATACTTTTAACCCATTCAACTGCTATAAATAGACCTGTGCAACATTAGACTGGTTTAGGTCCAGAGTATGGAGGAAAAAACCCACAAAAACAATAAATATATATGCAAATAAATAAATAAGTAAATAAATCCACTAATTCCTGCATAAATACAACAGTTTACGCTAATATATACATGCTAATGAGAGGGTGTCTTACAATCATCAGAAGCCAGTCAAAAAAACTGATTGAATGCAACATTTTTCTAACAATCAACAATGATGGCATGAAGACTGCCTTCTAATAATTACCACACACCCTCTCATTAGCATGCTGTGGTGAGGAAATATAAATACAGAACTACGTTCAAGAATGAATAAACGTTTGAAAGGGGAGAAAAAATAAACTTTCAGTTGAACATTTTCTCATTGTCCCAACATTCATGTAATTTATTTAATTATTTACCTACTATTATTATACTATTAAATGTA